>NC_136790.1:21687669-21695169 GCF_951216825.1 Electrona antarctica | reverse complement strand
ATATGGGACAGATATTTAGCCTACTTCTGGTGCCAACTCCTCTCCTATCCCACTCAGCTGGAAAGAATGCCCTCATTCCACTTTCATCACCCCCTCCAAACACATACACACACACTCATAAACACTCTCCTTCAGCCACTTGAGCACATGTTACACACACGCACGCACACACACACACACACACACACACACACACACAGTCACACACACCCAGTGATCCAGTGACATATAGCACGCATGCAGGTTCCTCTACTTTGTCTCACACGCAGAAAGTCTCGAGACTTTTCTGGTCCTGAATGCTGTTCCTTGTCCCTCTCGGTGGAGAGGCCAGGTTAAGGTTTTCTCCAACAGACACACAGAGACACACAAACACTGTCTGTCACGCTGACCTCTCTCAGCGTGTTTCAGTTCAGGCCACTGACCCAGATGCCTTGAGTCCGTGACAGACCCTACGCACGCACGCACGCACGCACGCACGCACGCACGCACGCACGCACGCACATACAGAAAGTCTGAAGACGAATTCATACTACGTCATATGACTTTGTTGCTCTTCAAGATTTTTTTTTTAATGCAAAAACATTCAATAATTTGTCTTTTGTTCGGCGCGCAACACATTGTCGTATGGAAAAGTAATAATTAGGTCAATGAATGAGGCCATACACACCTCTCTCACCCTGTGCTTATCACATACTGTACTAGTACACGTCCACAGGAACAAATGCACTCGGAGCAGAGGGGCAGTGGTACAATAGCCTGAACGTGGCAAAGTTCAGCGTCAGCTGTGCATTCCATGGATAGGCCTGTAAATGTACTTATGCACGTGTGTATTCCTCTCTAGGCTATACTGCATGTCTATATGAGAGCTTGTGTTTCTTTGTTTTGTTTTTTTGCATCCAAGCACATATACTGTATCGTTGCTGTTGCTGGTGGTGGTGAGGAGCTGAGGACCTAAATGCAAGACATAACCAGGCAGAATATTGTGCAAAACCCATGTTTGGGAATTTAATACAGGTGAACATAAGAATACTGAAAAGTAACACAGTATTGGACATAATGATCGAGGTTTACACCCAGGGGTCCATACACAAAGATTTTCTAATTTACACATATATATACACATTATAATGTTCTTATTTGATCATAAGACCCAATTAATGAATGTCAAGTCTCCATGTTTTCTTCAGAATATCTATGACACTTATTTACTATTTAGATATAATCATCAGACTGTCATGTGTTTCTTGTACTATGACAATATGGCAACTATTCCAGTGGTTCTCAAATGTTTTATTTGCAAAGACCCCCTTAACTCTGAGAGTGTACAAAATGTATTTGTACAGACCTGTACAGACCTGTTATGGTAATTCAGGAGCTATAGCTCTTTATGTGTTTCTGGGGAAATTATTGTTCACTCATTTTTGGCCAAAAAAATGAATTTTGACTTGACATAAAATGTCCACCACAAGCTAGCATGGCAATGAACCCTGTTTCCACCCGACAGGGACGATATCATATGGACGTACATGTGTCTGTGTCGTGTGCACATTGAACTTTGACGTATGGAGCAATACAAACAGAATGACTCCACTGTGTTGAGTTATGAAACACCTGGCTCTCTCTCTCTCTCTCTCTCTCCCTCTCAATGACGCAGTCAGACCGCATCCTTTACTGACTCAGCTAAAGGTCTCACACACAGTTTTTTGATTGATTGATTGATTGAAGTATTTATTAACAGAATTACAGTACATTTCAAGCACAACTGTTAACTGTGTGAGTGGACGACCCCATAAAGCATTGCACTTGTTTACAAGAGGGTCCACCGTTTTCAATTCATCATACATTTAGAGACGTACAAATATACACATCTATAGCCAAAAACAGGACATCATCATAAAGGAGGTAAAAAGGGGGGGAAACATATACAGTGAGGGGAAAAAGGGGTGGGTGGGGGATTCCGATTTTACTGGGGCCAGTGTCGAATTGCAGCCGTCCGTAGGTGCCCTTTGAGAGCGGTTTTGAAGGAGTCAAGGGATTCACATGTCTTAATGACAGTTGGTAGGGCGCTCCACATTTTTGGGGGATAGGAGCGAAATGAATTTAGTCCCTTGTTTGTGCCGAATCTGGGTTGCACATGGTTTGTTGAACTCCCTCTGGTGTTGTGGGTGTCGACTTCGCTGACATTAAGGAAGTATTTCGACAGGTATCTTGGTGGTGTATCGAATCTTGTGGACCAGACCCATTGCAAGATGCTGTACTCTGTCGTCAACCCTAAGCCATTCCAGCCTGTCAAAGTGGGCATGGGGTGAGGTGGGCGACACACACACACACACACACACGCACACGCACGCGCACGTGCACACACGCACGCACGCACGCACGCACGCACGCACGCACGCACACATACACACACTGAGTGTTTATGTTTTTGTAATCCAATTCCAAATTGGCTAGTTGCCTGTAGGCTACTGGTCGATCAGCCAAATGATGACACACCTGTTGTGTTCCACTGTACGGTGTGTGTGCGTTAGCCTGGCTAATAAGCCAGGCGCGAATCTGCCTTGGCAAAAAAACAAATTGCCTTTGGCGGATTACCGCGACAGTGTGATATGAATCTGAGTTATTAGCCAGGATATGCCTGCGTGCGTGTATGAGTGCTAGGCCACACCGGGTCAGCAGCTAACGGTTGACCGCCTCTAGCCTAGAGGTTCTCAACCTTTTTCAGGCTGTGACCCCCCAAAATAATCATATTTAAACTGGGGAGTCGGGACCCCCCAAAATAATCATATTTAAACTGGGGAGTCAGGACCCCCCAAAATAATCATATTTAAACTGGGGAGTCGGGACCCTTCAAAATAATCATATTTAAACTGGGGAGTCGGGACCCCCCAAAATAATCATATTTAAACTGGGGAGTCGGGACCCCCCAAAATAATCATATTTAAACTGGGGAGTCGGTTTATTACCCCCCCCACCCTGACAAGCACATGGAATTGTCGGAGTTGAGGCATTACATTTTGTTTGACTATAGGCTCCACAGACCACAGATAAATATTGTGCCTCTATTATTTAACAATTTGGCCAATGTTTGGCCAGTTTGTATAGTATAGTTTGTCGTTTACTTTTGATGCACTAATGGTCTTTATCTTTTCTTCCCTTTTGTAGGTATTAAAAACGACTTAAATATCCTTAAATTGTCACTTCACTGTCTTCTGAGGGGACCCCCCCCCAAAAAAAATATATATTTTAAGACCCAAACCACATGCCGGTTGAGAACCACTGCTCTCATCCACTCCAGCACAACCCCCCCACTCCCCGCTCCCCACCTACCTAGTCAATTTCATGATTTAATTTGTTGTCTGCTGCTACTTCTATTCCACCAGCAGTGATCATCTCTCTCGCTTTCTCTCTCTCTCTCTCTCTCTCTCTCTCTCTCTCTCTCTCTGGGTAGAGGAACCTTCTAATCCACCAGCAGTAATCCCAATGTTAATCCCAACTCGGATTATGGGAGGTGAAAGAGCCACTTTGTGCACGAGATTACCCCTCCAACGTATATCACTGCATGGGCAACATATACTCTGTGTGTGTGTGTGTGTGTGTGTGTGTGTGTGTGTGTGTGTGTGTGTGTGTGTGTGTGTGTGTGTGTCTGTGGGGCGCGTGTGTGTCTGTGCACACACGCACGCACACACGCGCGTGTGTGCGTGTGTGTCTGTGGGGGGGGGGGGGGGGGGGGGGGGGGTTGGGGGGTATTACGCCACCACCGCTCCTCTAATGAGCAGCTGTTGGTGCTGCTCCTTCATCCCTGGCTGTTTCTTTACATTGCAGGAGGTCAGCTCTCTTAATCCATGCCAGTCTGAGCCCCTGGTCACGTTTCCAACCAACCCACTGCCCCACTGCCCCTGTGTCACTACTGACCCCCCTTGCGGCGCCCCACTGCCCCTGTATCACTATACTGACCCCCCTTGCAGTGCCCCACTGCCCCTGTGTCACTACTGACCCCCCTTGCAGCGCCCCACTGCCCCTGTGCCCGCGCCTATAGCACTATACTGGCCCCCCTTACAGTGCCCTGGCCCCCGGGTGATGCCTGTCTGGGTCACTGGTTCTCAAAGCGGGGTCCCCCTAGGAGTGTGTGTGTGTGTGTGTGTGTGTGTGTGTGTGTGTGTGGGGGGGGGGGGGGGGAATGAGGTTAATATAACATCATATATATAACTTTTATTAGGTGCTAGTACAATAAAACGGTAACGTTTCGACCTATACGACGACCTAAACGACGTAGTTTTTCTTGTACTAGCACCTAATAATAGGCTCTAAATGTCCTCCATGTCCTCTAAATGTCCTCCAGTGTCCTCTCCTCCTTCTGCAACTATTGTCCTTGTTCTTGTGATGCCCCCGCGTACCAGCCGGTCCTGTGATGCCCCCGCTGACCAGCCGGTCCTGTGATGCCCCCGCGGACCAGCCGGTCCTGTGATGCCCCCGCTGACCAGCCGGTCCTGTGATGCCCCCGCGGACCAGCCGGTCCTGTGATGCCCCCGCGGACCAGCCGGTTCTGTGATGCCCCCGCGGACCAGCCGGTCCTGTGATGCCCCCGCGGACCAGCCGGTCCTGTGATGCCCCCGCGGACCAGCCGGTCCTGTGATGCCCCCGCGGACCAGCCGGTCGTGTGATGCCCCCGCGGACCAGCCGGTCCTGTGATGCCCCCGCGGACCAGCCGTTCCCGTGATGCCCCCGCGGACCAGCCGGTCCTGTGATGCCCCCGCGGACCAGCCGGTCCTGTGATGCCCCCGCGGACCAGCCGTTCCTGTGATGCCCCCGCGGACCAGCCGCTCCAGGCTCATGGCGCGTTGGTATAGATTCCCTCAATTGCTATCACATTATATAACATTTTATCGGGGACAATTAGATACAATAATGCAAAGGTCGTTGCATATTATTAGTGTCACCCTTTTTATTTTCACCTTCACCTATCCCATAGCCCTGGAGGGTAGTTGGAGCAACACACACAGAGAGAGAGAAAAAGAGAGAGAGAGAGAGAGAGAGAGAGAGGGAGAGAGAGAGAGAGGGTCTTAGTGTGTCTCTAGTACAGCAGTATGTCGGAGTGTTCGGTCCCCTGCAGGTCGTGTGAATGTCTGACCCACAGTCCTCCACTCCAGTAACTATATTTAAGCTGCCCAGCTGGCAGGCCCGGCCCATGCAGCACTCTCTCTCTCTCTCTCTCTCTCTCTATCTCTCTCTCTCTCTCTCTCTCTCTCTCTCTCTCTCTCTCTCTCTCTCTCTATCTCTCTCCCCTCTCTCTCACTCTCTGCCTCCGAGATGCCCTTGTAGGGCTGCATGACCCACAGAGCAGCCTGTGCACCCCACACCCCCACACGCACGCCCACACGCACACCCACACGCCCACACGCACACCCACACACGCACACCCACACGCACACCCACACACACACCCACACACACGCGCACACTTTGCCATACATACCCTAATGCCCTACCCTATCTTTTTTCATTTCAAGGAGCCCCACAGTGTGATGAAGTGTGCATTATATAGGCCAGTGATTCTCAACCTGTGGCTCGGGGACCACATGGTGGAGACTCATTGCAAGTGTGCCCCCAAATGATTGGCTAAACACAAAGATTTTAATGTTATATTATTTAGTTTAAAGTTATACCGTTATATCGATTGATTGATCGTTAAAATAAACATGCTCTGAAAATGCTCGCGGCCCACCCGTCTGACCACTGAACACGGCAGACCGGGTCAAGTGAAGTGGTCAGGAGGGCCGCGAACGAACGCTTCTGAGATTAGGTTAGGTTGAGAACAGTGGTGGAAAAAGTATACTTAACTGCAACTCTGTTTTAGGGTGCACTCACACGGTTAATGCAATTATCTGTGCTTGTTGGATCAATGTTGTGTTGTGTCATGGCCGCCCAATGCATTTCCAATGGAGGTCACATGGTTTGACACAACATTGTGTTGTGTGAGGGGGAGGGGCGCATTCGACTGCGCCCCTCCCCCTCATACAACACAAATGTTGTGTCAAACCATGTGACTCCCATTGGAAATGCATTGCGAGCTTGCATCAGCTATACATCTCATACAACAAGCATACATCAATCTGTTGCGACCGTGTGAGTCGCCCCTCACAAGTAAAATTCAGGAATTCTAAATGTACTTGAGTAAAAGTACAGAAGTATTGGCATCAAAAGTAAAAAGTACAATATTTGCCTCTGAGATGTGGTGAGGTAGAAATAAAAGTACTGAAAATATAATAATCCAGGTAAAGTAAAACAATCCTCAAATCTGTGTTTAAGTACAGTGCTTGAGTTAAGGTACCACCACTGGTTGAGAACCACGGGCACTTCTTTATAGCCTGGCTAATAAACCAGACTAATATCACACAACACTGTCGCGGTATATTAGTCTGGGCTGGCTCCACTTGGATTTCATTTCCCGGGGGGGCGGGTTCAAACATTTTCTCTTTGACGCAATTGGTCAGAGCTACTGTCAGTCAAAAGTCTCAAGCATTGAACGTCACTGTACCAAAGCCCGCCCATATTGCATACCGTGTCCCGATTGGTCCGACCTGTTCTCGGTTGTAGGAAAGAGGCGTGCTACTGAGCCTCGCCAGACCGTAATCCGCTGGTAGGCAATTTTGTTTTGCCAACGGCTGATTCGGTCTGGTTTATTAACCAGGCTAACTTCTTTAACCTTGAGAGTGTACAAATGGAACCAAATGGACCCTAACCTTACCCAAAATACCACCCTGCCCTTTCAACATACATTTACAGTGGGCTACATACTACTACTACATACTACATACATTGGAACACAGGTTCTATTTTTCCATTTCCTGAAAAGTAATGGTTTTCACGGTGTCATCAAAGCCATCAAAGTAAAGATAAACCTATAAACACAGTCCATATACTACTGCCCATATATACAGTATATGATATGGCCTATATTTATAACACCGCACCCTGGGCCATACATGCCTGCACGCCTCACGTTTTCAGTGTACATTTCAGCAACTGACAGGATTAGTAACATTAATCCATGAACCCTTGAACCCAGTGCCTATTGCAACCAGTGCGCGTGCACACACACACACACACGCACGCACGCACATGCACATACGCACATACGCACACACACACGCACATGCGCGCACGCACACACGCACACACACACACACACACACTGGTGGTGACCAGTGTTCTTCCAGTAGGCGAGGCCAGGGTTCATGGTTTGTGTTTATGCCTGTTTGCGGGACGGGAGCACATGCCGCTGCATGTTCATTTGCAGTGGTGGAAACATTACTCAGTCTTTTCTTAGTTCAGTAAAAGTGTTAACACTGCAACGTGGATATGCTCTGTTACAAGTAGAAGTATTCAAAGTTGAGTAAAAGCACAAAAGTAATATGCATAAAAAACATTTAGATCTGTCAATTCTGCTGGAATTAAGCCTTCAATTCATGGTGACCTTTGAGTTTTTGTCGCATTCCT
>NC_136790.1:21647669-21682669 GCF_951216825.1 Electrona antarctica | reverse complement strand
GTGTATGTTCCCCGGGGTCTATGTTATCTAACCCTAAACACCATACCTAACCTAAACCTCTTATCTCCATATTCTACCACAGCGTCACACAAACGCATCAAGAGTAGCAGATCTGCAAGCTTGATATGCGCCGCTTCCCGCCGTGTTTGGAGCATGCAGGCCTACTTTAGATCTGCCATTGTTGAATTTGTAACAGTTTTGGACACATGAGGTTTCCCACCCGAAAGAGACGATATGCTACAGTAACAGTACTTATTACCACACATATCTGGACATTGGAAAGACATACCTGGGCTGTTACTAGTAACTTTGACTCTCTCTTCCTATCTAAGAATGCAGTTTTGCTTAGAATAAAGTAAGCGGGGAAGAGGAGGAGAATATACAGTGCATGAAGAAAAGGGAGAGAGACGTAAAGTGGTAGCAGATGTTAAGTTATTTATGAGCATTCCGGAGAGGAAAAGAAGTATGAAGCTATCGCACATTTTCATGTATTCAGTCTCTCCTTATTTGTGCCTTATTTCTTCATATACGACCTTGGCAACCAGCCAAGTACGAGGAGCATGCTGCATGCATCGTGTTTCTGCAAAGCCATAGTTCTGATGCCTGGACAGATGCCAAGATAAAATCCCATGATGTTAAAAACAAATAAACAAGGCATTGTAGGCAAGGTCGGATTTAGCACTCCATATAAGTGTATAAATAAGAATAAATGTATCTCTGTGCCGGGAAGGACACACACACACCGAATGCAAATCCAGCCCACGGCATTTGGATGGGAAGCCAAACAACAGATGAACTGTGTGAAGTGATTGTGATTTGATGTAACTCCTGAGCCCTGTGACCGTCTCTGTGTATTTGGCTCTGTGTTGCCTCTGCCAGGCTGCCCTCCTATCTCCATTTTCTAACTCTTTGTGTTTTTCCTACATTATAACGCTTACTTCATCATACTACAGTTTCACACAAAAGCATTACACGAAAAACACGAGCTCAAAGCGTGTTGTTGATCTGCTACTTTTGCTGCTTTTGAATCCTGAACAGTAACAGTTTTGGACATACATACTGTATGAGGTTTCTAGCCGACAGAGACGATATGAGGTTTTTACCCCAGTCCGTCTGTTTGTTTCTGTCTGTGAACAGCTAATCTCCAGCACCACTGGCACGATTGGCGTGAAACCTTGCTCGCACACCCAGTATAGGCCAAGGAAGAACCACTATCCCAAATTTCTCCTTAACACACTTAACACGCTACTACTCCTACTTTCTTTCCCCAAAACTCACACCACCTGGCCTGCTTGACATCTGTGCTCAGAAAAGTGCTCTTTTCTAGTTTGTTTCCTTGTTTATTAGTTACAGCATTGCCGTGGCTAATTGGGTATTAGTTACAGCGGCAAATCGGGCAACCGAAACGTTTGCCCCAAAACTCGCCCAGTGTTGCGCTGGTCATTGCACGCAGTACCACGCCGTGCCCCCCCTCCCCCCCCCCTAAGATCTTTCAGGAGCGCGTGTGCACGCACATTCATCAATCAAAAATAACCTTAAGTTCACACCAACAACTAAGGTTTACAAAGGCTGCAGAGTGCCGAGCATCACACCTAGGCCCCTTTTCCACCAAAAGAACATTGGTTCTAGAACTGGTTACGTAGAGAAGCTATGGTGATACAATAATACATTTTATACAATAATAAAAGGAATTCTCCACCAGTGCTGGCTAGGATTCCTTTAAATACCTTTCCTTACACTTTGCTGATTATCTTGCAATTGTAATTAGTAATATAGCCTAACACAGTAATGAACCGATTATATTTGATTAGTTTGGGATTACCTGGGTTCATAACAATACTTTTACCGTTGTTTATAATGATTTCTTGTCTCACTCCAGTGTGTTATTTCTTTTAAACATTCATGTGTGCCGCGGGTTCGACTCCCGATCCCGACGGCCTTTACTGCATGTCACTCCCCCATCTCTCTCCCCATTTCCTGTCAGCCTACTGTCTGTCCCTCTATAAAAAATATAAAATTATTTAAAAAAAACATTATTCAGGGTTATCCAAAAGCAATCACCAGTTAGCCATTACATGTATTCCATTAAAGCACTGTAATCAAGTTTAGATACAACCTAGTAGTTACCATAGTCATAATTATATAATTATGAGCTAAAAGAACACGTATGTATGCACAACTATAATTATGTATACACATCCACTCTATGGCCATATGCGCCTATCTTGCCAACTACTAATGAAAACATTTAATAATAGAACTCTTGTTATGCAAATCAACCACCTTGAGGCTATAAAGTAGGCTGAGACAGAGAGGGGGAGAGACAGCAACATAAACAGACACTTGATGCACATACAGAGAAACAGATAGTTGAGTGTCATCCTCGCAGACAGACAGACAGACAGACAGAGACAGGGGGGTGAGTAATCCTCTATTCCAGGCCCAAGGGTGACCCGACTAGACCATGTGTAAACAGACCAAGACGCCACAATAAGGCCATTTCACACTTAAGCCTGATTTACACCTTGTTGTTTTTGTATGCTTGTAGATCGACTGTTGGGTGGGGTGTGATGAAGTAATATGATGCAGTCTAATATAGAAGCTTCTAGCGTGGCCTGAATTATAGCATACACAGAAATAGGGAAAGCTCTGAATTCTCAAGGACAGACGGCATAATACATGTTGTCTGTCTGTCTGCCTGTCTGTCCGTACTCTCTTGAAAAACATCATAATTATGTGCCATACAGCAGTGTGTGTGTGTGTGTGTGTGTGTGTGTTTGTGGGGTATGTGGACGGGTTGGTCGGTTGGGTGGGCAAACGTTCCTGAAGCATAGCCCCACCCCTCACAACGATCTGCATCTGTTCTGCCTGTGTCGACATGTGTTCACTGTTCAGCTGTGCCTTTGTGTGTGTGTGTGTGTGTGTGTGTGCATGCATATGCATGCATGTGTGTGTGTGTGTGTGTGTGTGTGTGCATGAGTGTGCGTGCGTGCGTATGCGAGCTCAGCTGTGAATGTGTCATTGTGTGTAGGCGTAAGAAGAAATAGTGGGTTGCACTGTTTTTGTCCATGTGGGAGCATGTGTTGTTTGACTGTGTGTGCGTGCGTGCGTGCGCGCGCGTGTGCATGCGCGCGCAGGGTACTGGTTCAGACTCCAGTCAGTCAGCTGTCCACTGGACCACATCCAGAATACATACATAGCTCTGATGGGCCTGGCATGGACCTGTGTCTGTGTACTCTGTGACCCAAAGGCTGTGTGTATCTGTGTGTGTGCATTCAACTCCTCTGTGTTCATTTAAAGGTCAGCTGAGTAACCTTTAGTCAAATCTTATATAATCAATATTTTAGCCATAATTTCCCTCTATCAGCCACCCTGCAGAAACATACGCCCGCTGTATTTTGTTTTGATTGAGAGATGACTTGATTGGTTGGGCTATAAAAGTGTCAAACTCGGTCTCTAATCAATTCATGGATCACAGCCAGGCACCTGTTTGATGTTTCTCAGAGACGGAAGGGGGGTAAGGAGTGGGGGGGGGGGGGGGGGGGGGGGGGGAGTGTGCTTAACACGCCTCACAGACCATAAAACACAGCTCAAGACCTACTTCTACACTCTTGCTTTTAGTTGATCTTTTAAATTCCTTGTTATTCATATCCTCACTGTATTGCATTACTGCTATTATTTTAATGTTTTATGCCTTGCTTTTCTTTTTTTTCTCCATTGCTCTGTAAAGCATGAAATGCAGCTCTGTGAGCTGCATTTCATGTCATGAAATTATTATTATTATAAATCTTGCATAGTTGAGCAATAACCTGTGTGTGTGCCCTTGTTGTCACAATCCCACATCAATGCGTGACACTGTTGTAGTAAGACATAACATATAACATCTCTGTCAGGTGGAAATGTCCAACACTTACTTTTCAGGATTCAAATTCAGAAACTGCAAAAGTAGCTTATCTACAAGCGCAAAACATGGTGCTTCGTGCCACGTTTCGAGGTTTGCATATTTGCTACTTGATGATGCTTTGTGTGATGCTGTAATATGATCAAGTAGGTCGTTAATTCACGGAAAGAAAAGAAAAAAACACGATAAGAGGTTTCTGCCAACAATGAACCATGCCAGTCTGGCATGTAGGAGTGAGTGTGTGAGAGCGCGTGGAGAAGGACCTGCGTCAGAGGTCTGAGTCATTGTTCGCCTTGGAGCTCCACCAGAAGACGCATTCTGCTTTGTGTATCACGATCACGACTGCACACACACACACACACACACACACACACAGGTCCGTGTGGGGGTGCGTCAGCGTTCACTTGTCTTAGCCCATCAGTTACACGGTGTAACCTCTGTCCTCTGCCAGTGTTGTTGTGAAAATGCCAAGCTTGTTAAAGCGTAGGAAGATGAAGAAGTGACCAGAACTTGGCTCACCTTGCTGTGAGACATCAGTCAAGCTGCTCTGAGAGCATAATGGTTTTAAGATGTCCTTGGTCTACCGAACACACACACACAGCTCAGGTCATTGCACATAGCAGGGCAATTTGTTCACAAACATATTTTTTTACTGCTAAAGTTTGAGCTCCAACTGTAATGGAGTGGACCACTTCACCCATGAAAGCCACCATGGGAAGAGAGGGGCGCTCTGACAAAAAGGTCTCCTTGAGCCTTGGTGAAGAGTGAAGACCAACGTCTGACAGTACCGTTTTACCGATTCCGCACGCTAGCCTGTTGAGTGTCAAAACGGATGTACTGGAATTTGGCAGAAGTGTACCACCCAAACTGGGAAGTTACGTTGGTTCTTTACATTTACATTATCCGTGGGGTTATCCGGGGGAAGTACATATGATACGACGGAAGTCCTGCCCCAAAAGACAGGTTCTGCATTAAGTCGTTAAATTACCAGGTTTTTTCCACAGAGATGAGAAAAACCTATTGGGAACGAGGCTACGGATTCCGGTGTGTCAAACCAGACGCACCCATTCATCGTGATCTCAACTACACACCTGTAAAATGTAGTCACTTATACCACGGTTGCGACGCTATCGCATTGACTATATCTGCCCGCAGACATATCATAAAACACCACACAGACTCACAAGGTGAAAGCAATACCGGGACAAATGAGGGCAAACTCATTGTCAAGAGACAAGTGTGTGTGTGTGTGTGTGTGTGTGTGAGAGAGAGAGAGTCAGACAGACAGACAAATAGAGACATGAGAGATAGTTCCTCTATGAGCCAAGGCCTACCCACATGGTTGGCGAGTGCCGACGAGAAATCTCTCACCTCCCCCCGCCACCACACACTTGAAATCCCTGAAGCTCCATATGGCCGACAGGCTTAAACTCTAAACCTTTCTCACAGAGGACAGGAGAGGAGAGGACAGGAGAGCGGTTAGTCCATGTGTGAGCTTTGATATAGGGAATATATGTCAGTGTGCCAAGGTTAGCCCATGGGGTTCATAAGTTGATTGGTATGTAAGTGACTTGGTTTAAAATGGGACTGACTGATAATCTAATCTTGGAGGCGGGCGACAGGGACAGTAAAAAGATTAAAAATGTAAAGACAATATTTATAACTTAGTGCAGAGCTTTAAACCTAGGCTAAGTGGATGTGGGTGTATCTTCCGGTTAATGACAATAGCTTAATTTTCTCCTTTACATACGAGCTTAGTTCATTGTCTTCTTGTTTGGTCTTTTCATGTGGAAGCTCAACAGGACCATTACATAAGACAAACCTTTCAAAGAACAAAATGTGCCTATCAGGTTTAGCTGACATGTTCTCATTGCACAACCACATCTTTATCATCCTCTGTATACCAGGTGGGTTGAGAATACCTGAAGTAGGGTAAGTGAAACTCGCTTCTGCCAAATGACGCCACCTAACCGGTTTAGAAGTGTGTCTGTAAATTCCTCCCCTCAGGGCATGGGCCTTCCTGTGTGTTCCATGAGTCACCACCATGTTCGTCAGTCTACTACTGTCATCAGAACCGTCCATGCCATCTCCTTCACCCACTCATCTCCAGTCAGAGGTCTGTTTGTGAACAGACAGCCATCAGACCAGGAAGGCAGCTTGGAGAAGACAGCGTAACAGAGGCGACTTATGAGAAGACAGGAGAGGTGGGAAAGCATGCATAATTTGTTAGTGGAAAACAAGATAAAACTGCCTAACCAAACCCACATGCACTACATTAGGCATTAAATCTCAGGGACACACTTGATTGCATTTTAAACACAAGAAGTATAACAATTATGCACTAGAAAACAAACATTGCCCAGTGTATGGGAGACCGGGTGCAGGTCATTAAATGTTTATGATGGCATATTGGGCAAATGTGATGGAAAGCGGATCTCTTAGTAATCATGACGCCAAGGGACTAGACCAGTCACGAGTGGTAGAGCACCCATCTGATCATCAAAATCAGCTGGGAGTCTGAGGAAGTTCTCTTCCGCCTCCAGCCGTGACTCATTTCTGAATACTGTTTTCAAGAGCGGCTATCCCTTTATACTTCTGTTCTGAATGTGGTTGGGCCCGACTCAGTTTCAACAGCAGGCATTTGAGTCTCCGGCCACAGGGCAAGGCCAGAAACTAAAAGATCAAACAAAGAACAATAGAAGCTCTTTAGCCCTGTGGGAAAATTAAAAAAAAGGTTCAACGATTTGTAATGTCAATATGATGTTCATAGCCGAGTGGGTAGAGGTGGTGTCTGGAAATGGGAGTCTTCAGTTGGACCCTCAACTCACCCAGTTTGTCTAGTTATAGAACATTTTTTTTGTTTTTGTCGCATTCCTAAGCCAATAATTCAATGACCTGGCAGTGCTCAGTAAGACACTAAGACTCCTTCTGGATAGAGTCCAACGGTCAACAAATGTTGGTCGTAGTAATGCGACAAAACCAAACAATCTCCAAGAATTCAAGGCTTCATGGGGTGTGTAATCGATGGAAAATAAAGTCATCTTTTGGCTAAACTAGTCCTTAAAACTTCAACAGCTCCACCCCATGTGCTCATCTGAGCAATGCGACCAGCTGTAAAAGCCATTTCCCATCCCACGGAGACCAAAAAATACAGCCTTTTGCAAAAGAATCACCCACTACCCCAAAACAGTCACCAGCATGGTGTACCAGAAATGACTCGGGAAGCCGAAAACGTCAAGTTAAAATTTGTCTTTTTATTTTTCTTTAGAAAAAAGAAACTATCACAAGTTCATTTGGTTAATGTACAGTTTCTCTTCTCATAGTCACTTTAGTCTGTAGAACAGTTTGTAATTCTCATGCTGGAACATCAAACAACCCTCCCTCCTAACTTCACACACACCACTAATACAACATGACGGTATACAACTGGATTATCTTTTTTTTCTTTTTTCTTTTTTCTGTTTCGCATCTTGAGTATACATCATCATCATCTCAACTTCCAGAGCAAAAACAGTGAAATCACTTCTATTAAAATAAAATAAAATAAAAAAGGGGTCAAGAGTAGAAATCCCTGACAGCTTCACTGAGAGAACAGGAGAAATAGACAGAGAGAGAGAGAGAGAGAGGGGGGTTGCATGAGGTTTTACCCTGAACTCTTTGAGTGGTCTGGTCCGTACGACATGCACCTCCTATAGCGAGTGTTTCGTGTGTGTGTGTACATTTGTGGGGTTTTTTGGACAGCACCATAATTCACAATGTATATATAAGTTAAAGACATTCCCTGCCCTTGGAAGCCCGATTCATACTTTAGCCATACCACGATGTCACCGTGATTAAACATAATGTACCAAGCTCACAACTGTGAGCTTGGTACATTATGATCGGCTGTTTCCGGCATTTGACACGGTCGCACGACAACGGAGCATAAATTAGGCGAGGAAAACGTGAGAGAGAAAGCACAAAGTGGGGTGGCGGGGAGGAGGAGAGAATCTGGGTCAGGATGCGGAGTCAGCAGACCCTCCACACGCATACTGTATCGCATTGTCGGGCAGAAACCTCTCGTCCACAAATTTAAACGGTTTGTTTATGACTTTACGTAAAATGAACGCCCTGCGTGATCAGACTAGAGTGTCACACAGAAGCATCAGGAGGTTTGCCCACTCCATCCTGCAGTGTCTCAAGCTGGTCGATCTGCTACTTTTGAATTTGAAATCCTAAGAACTTAACAATTTTGGACATACAAGGTTTCCACCCGACAGTGGCGATAAGTATATGCTTTCTCTCTCTCTCTTCCTCTCAAAGGGCAGAACTGCATGCATGCTCCTTCGCAGTCGAAGAGAGCAGATTATAAGGGATGTGTCAAGTAAGTCTCCCTGAGAAAGACCTCTTCTTCTCCTCTGTACCATTAATTAAAAAAAAAGCAACCAACGTTCTGTGACACCAGCGGCCGGCTCCTGCCTGCTCCCATAACTCCTTCCCAATCCTCCTCCTGGCTTAATATACTGCCAAATGCCCTTCAGAATATCACACGCCACAAACCTTCCAGCACGACTTCTTGCACTTATCCTCCCAATGGCTTTTAGTTTAGAACTGTTGCTGGGGGGGAGGGGGCGCACATAAATTATATATTTGTTTTTCCACTTCTCACTTTCCAACAACTTTCCTGGTTAAATCAGCCTAAAAGTGTGTGTGTGTGTGTGTGTGTGTGTGTGTGTCTTGAGTGTGTGTGCATAATATACCGTGTGAATCTATACGTGTGTGTGCGTGTCTATCCCAGCAAGTCTTACACAAGCTTCATGCAAAGTAACTACCTTGCAAAGTACAGCGAGTAATCACGGTCACACACCTGCGTGAAAAGGTTAAGAGTGGAGTGAGTCCTCCCTCCCTTCACACTCCCTTCAGACTGAAATAGAGTCCCACACCTTCTCTATGACTCGCACACTAGTGTCACATACTAGAACACACACACACCACACACACACACACCCAATGCCATATTCTGGAGCAGGCATGCCGGCACCAGGGATCAGTAGATCAATTTTCTTTTTTTAAAGCGAGGGGTAGGATTCACGATTTCTTCCTAATCATCCAACCGTGCCAACTCAACGCATTGCTTTAAGGATGGCGTGGTGATTGCCATTTGTGTCTGTGTGTGTGTGCAGGGCCTAAAACTACAGCATGATTCACTATGAAATCAAGGGATGATCAATATTAATTTTTCTACCCGATCAGCTTTTATTGTAGCCCTTTTTTCAAGTTTCTGACAAAATTAATGAAATTGCCACTGTAAGCAGGGCAGTGGGATATCATTAGTGTAACATGATGGGTGAGGCAAGTGTCAGTGCAGATGTGCTCCGAGTGTGTGCAACCCATAGACGCTCACATGAGAACACGTGCACACACGCTCTCACACACACACACACACACACACACAGATAGAACATTCACATAAAACATCCACTCATGTACAGAGCTGTCCACTCATTTTCTTTTTTCTTATAAAGTCTAAAATCAAACCTTATCAAAGGCTGTCAGAGAGAAAAATCACACAGACACTCGAGGAAACTGCTGTAAAAAAACAAACAAAAAAAAACGTTTGTATCATCATTGTTCCGTCTCCTCTCTGACGTCGGCTAATATTAAAAATCACAACTGGAGGTGTCGACACCGCCTCGTATAAAACAAATAAAAGAACAACCAAAAAGGAGATTAAAACCTAAGCTCTGCCCCGGTCGGCCGTTCTCCTACCCCTCCTGAGGAGTGGAGAGGGGGATGAAGTGGCAGGGAGAGAGGAGGTATAAAATCTCTCTCTCTCTTTCTCAGTTTCTAGGAGACCAGTTTTGGCAGGACCGTGCGGAGAGGTATAGTCTCCCCTGAGTCTCCCATCATGTTGCTCCTCAGTTTGTTTGTGGCTGTAGTGGCGCCCAGGCTGGGCTTAGCCAAGATGGATGGGAAGGAGGTGCTGTGGTGCTCGGGCAGCCGCTTCACCGTCGGGCTCTTGTCTGGCCCGGGCAGGGGCTTGGGCAGGCGGCGGTACAACCAGGGGTGCCTGAGCGCTTGGCTGGGCGTGAGGCGCGTCGAGGGATCCCAGTCCAGACACTTCTTTATGAAGTCAGTAAATGTGGGGTCCTCACAGCCCTTGAGCGCAGCGCTCCACTCCTTGCTCCCCGGGGGACCCCTCATCTTGCCACGGCGGGAGCGGGACCCCGTGAGCACGGTGGCCCCCGTGGGCAGCGTGTTGGCGCCGCAGTAGCGCGGGTGGCCCTTTGAGTTGATGAAGTTCTTTGCCCGCTTGGCCTGCTCCAGGACCTTCTGCGGAGGCATGCCCAGCAGCTCCATGACACAGGCCAGCTGGTCGCCCTCGTCCTCGCCGGGGAACATGGGATATCCCGTCAGCAGCTCGGCCAGGATGCAGCCGAAGCTCCACATGTCGATGGGCAGGCCGTAGCGCGAGCCCAGGATCACCTCGGGGGCGCGGTAGAAACGAGACTGGATGTAGGTGTAGACCCGCTGGTGTTCGAAACAGCTGGAGCCGAAATCGATCACCTGGTAAGAGAAAATGGCCAGAATGGAAAACAGTCGTTATCATGGGTATATGGTGTAGTTAAGGCTTGTACACAATAGCACTAAAAAGGCAGTCCACAACCAACTACAAAGACAACGATAATGACGCGAGCATCCACTGATGAACAATAACGTTCTGTAAACACTGTTGAATGCGAGTGATGTGTTCAACTCGACATCCTGTAAATTCGGCTGAATTTTGATTGTCAGTGTTTCTATTGTTGATTCAAATTGATTTTTAAAGTGACCACAACGATATCATTCAACCACTGTTTGCGTCTTAGTTGTGTTGTGGACTCTGCCATTCACTTGGACCCTTAATGCACCTTCATTTCATCTGTCAGGTGGAAACCTAATATGTTGAAAAACTGTTACATTTCAGGATTCAAATTCAAAAGTAGCAGATAGACAAGCTCAAAACGCGTCGCTTCGCGCCCCATTTCGTGAGTATCAAAAGCAGCAGGATCTGCTGCTTTTGATACTTTTGTGTGCCGCTGTAGCGTGATCAAACACAGAACGTTAGCATATGGAGAATATAAGATGTTTCTGCCCGACAGTGACGATGTGTAAATCTCCCGATCGCATATGGTCTTACCTTGATGCCGCTGCGTCCCTGCTGCTTGAGCAGGATGTTCTCGGGCTTCAGGTCACAGTGGATGATCCGATGTCTGCTCAACGCCTCCAGACACTGCAGGATGGAGTGGGCAAACTTCCTGACCAGCGGTAGACTGAAGCCCTGGAACTTGTTGCGCTTGATGAGCTCGTACAGGTTCATGCTCAGCAGCTCGAATGTCATGCATATGTGGTTGCGGAACGTGAAGTTCTCCAGCATGTGCACCACGTTCATGGTGCCGTTGCGGTCCTGCTTGCGCAGGTGCTCCAAGATGCGGATCTCCTCCTGTGCCTGCCGGTGGAAGCGCTTCTCGTTGCGCACCATCTTTAGGGCCAGGTGCTGCTGCAGCTTGTGGTCGTACACCTTGGCCACCTGACCGAAGCTGCCCTTACCGATCACCTGGAAAGGCACGGAGAGAGAGAAAGGTGTTATTGGCATTCGAATACAAGAAAAACACAAGCCGAAACTCGTTTCCATTGTGGTCCACTCCATAAAAACACTCAATACAGAGAAAACTAACATAAGTACAGTCCAAACAGGACTTTAAAAAAAACCTGTATGGTATGTTTATTCCTCAGAAAAATAAATAGAAATGTCACTGAAGGAGCTTTTCCTTCTCCCTCATTTAGTATTCCATATCCTATGAATTATGCATATGTTTAATACTCCAGAATGTGCGTAATCCAAGAATATACGCACACCAAATCCACTACGTGACAAGAGCAAACCATGGGGAGGGAATCGGGTCTTGTTGTTTCATTCAACGTAACTGCTTACCTTCCTCATTCATTTAGTGAAACTCTGAATGTGTGATGTCACACCTCGCCTTAGTTGCGTTTCCCAGCGTAATTTTCATAATTGTAAAATTCTATATTAATGCTTTGGTACAGAGCCCAAGAAACTACCAGGCAAGCTTCAAAAAGACGAACCAAAAAAAGAAAGAAAAAAACAAACATTTGGAGGTGAGTGGGTCTTAATGTTAGGAACCAGATGGACCCTTTACAGGTCTGTAACTGATGGTTGGTCCATTTGCGCACACTCAAGATTGCCTTACCAAATTGGGAATCTATGAAATACAAAGCTAGGTCAGAACCACTGACTCCAGCTGTACTGGAAACAGTGCGTTATGTCCGTACCTTGAGGAATTCATAGCGGTAAGCCAGGTGACGTGTGTTTTATGTCCGTACCTTGAGGAACTCATAGCGGTAAGCAAGGTGATCGTGTGGGACGTGGATGTAGCCTCCCTGCTCGTCATCGTATCCACAGTTGTTGTTGCCGCCGGCCACGGCGGGCCTCTTCTTGGCGTTGGGTCCCAGGAAGTAGATCTCTGCGAAGCTGTGGACCTCCGTCTGCTCCAGGGTGGTCATCTGGGAGCGGTACTGCCTCAGAGCCTGCTCAGGGGTCAGGGGGCCGCACAGCTTGGCGCTCGCCGTACCGGAGCTGCTGTTGCCTCCGCTCCCAGTCCCCTGGGTGCCAGTGCCAGTGCCAGACGAGTCGCTGGAGCCCTTACTGGAGCCCGTGCTGCAGCAGGCAACAAAACAAAAAGTAGGGTTATACGGTTGTATAGGGATATTCTTGCGTTTGCATTGATTATACATATATTATGCAATGTTGAACTTTGGTAGAGCCTTGTGTTGTATACTGTAGCTAGCTACCAGTGGATGGTAAAAAAGGATGATAGCGATGTGAGCGAGAGATAGCTTTGCATTTGTTCATGTGCTAAAAGTGTGATTTTTGAACACTTGTTTTGCAATGCAAGCAGATGGAACGGAATCGCTACTTTCTCGCTCACCTAGCACAGAAGCAACCAATAAAGATAAGACAATATTTGGCCTTCTATCACGGTTAAGTATGTAGACCCATGATTGCCGTATTGCCAAACATGGAAAAGCAGCTCTAGTGGTATGGTTTCTCTCCTCACCTGTCTACACTGCGCTCCTTGGACAGGCTAGTGGACACAGGGGTGGGTTTTGCCGGCGCCTGGCCGGTGGTCCCGTTCTGGGTGGTTGCCGTGGTAACAGTGTTGACCTTGCGGTTGTAAGTGGTGTCTTCGTATAGGTACTTGACCTTCAGCTGACCACCACGCACCGCCACCTGATCCCGCATGACGCCCTTGTTACTCACCACCTGCGTGACCAGAGGGAGAGGAGAGAGAGAGAGATAGACATGTTACAGTTCATATACACTCTGGCCTCAAACTTGTGCAGGACCTATGATTGGGTGTAATTATTGTAGTTCATTTGCAGAGAGAAAACATGTTAGTTCATTGTGTTGGTGTGAATGTGTTCAATAGAGCGTGGAGGGGACCACTGTGTCAATGGAACGGAGAGAGGGGACCACCGTGTGTGTGTGTTGTGTGTGTCTGTCTGTCTGTCTCTGGCAGTTCCAGGTCAGGCTACATGCCACACTGAAACACTGTGCAGAACACCACACACTTAAAAAGCCTGGGAAAACACTTTCCTGTGGGTCCGAGTTACATGAGATAAAAATCCATGGTGCCATAAAACTACAGAGTCAACATGCCATAATCATGCCATTTTGCAGAAACGGAGATGATGAGTAATGACAGCCATGTAAATGTTTGACACAGAAAACAGACAAGTTGCATTAGCTGGCTTTCACCCTCGACAACCAGGCCCCGGGACGAAACTATTGGAGTGTCCCAGCAACGGTGATCGATAGCAGTTGAGTGGTTAGAGCAGATTGATCACTTAAGCTGAAAGGAGAACCAGGGCAGGATTTGGAGAACTCTAAAGCCGCTTGTACGGCAGGCTAGCTACTGCAGCTGATGCCGTCATGTAAACACGGGGAGGGCAGGAAACCAACTTTCTGGCCCCCAAAAAAATCCAACCAACCAGCCCTCACTGTTTTTCCAACACAGGCTAGGATGCTTGGAATACCACACAACACAGATAAAAGCAGTTTACTGGTAGGCATAATTAACCAGGTTCTGGCTGCCTGTAGCTAGCATTCATTTCACAGTTCACACCCTGTACAGTCATGTACACCTAAACAGCTGTTGCTCTCAAGAGTCAGGACGACTATTGACTAATGAGCCACCAGCGGCGCTGAAGCCTGGTGTGGCTGAACCAGACGAACAAGATCGTGTTCCTGCTGACGAGAGAGAGGCCTGAGGGTTGACAGTAAAGGGCTTGATATTCTCCTCGCGCTGCAACGTGCTGTGAGCCTATAGATCTGCTATTTCGGTGCACTGTGCACCAAGAATAAATCAGGCATAACGCACTGATGCACACACACCAGTGTCTCCCCCAACCGCCGCACATGCAGTGTATGTATCCCACCACAACCATGCTTGTCTGCTCGCTGTCTATCTGATCTGCTAGCCGGTCGTTTTGTCCAAGTCCAGCCAACTCCAGGTCTGGACTGAAAGAGCTGCAGTTCTGTTTTAAACTGGGCCATCCCCAGCTTGGACATAAGAGAGAGCAGGCCAACAAATCTCTCACACACACACTGACTACAGCCTTGCTCCAGGGCCTGCCAATAAACAGCTCCGTTTCTGCCCGACCCAGGAATTCATTCTTTGTCTCTCACCAGAGGCAAGATCCCTCCGCATGATTATGGAGCAGAAGGGAAATGACAGTAATTAAAGTTGAGATGATACTCTTCTTGCGCTCCAGAAGCAGCGTCACTTGTTAATGCGATACGATGCCATAACACTCCGGCTTCTGTTACACACGAACCAGAGGCATGAAACTTTAAAATGCATAATTGTTCGCCATCCTTTGCATCAACACATTGTTCAAGTGGTGAGGTGGTTTTGGTTGGAAATAGTAAATGCATGGATTAAAGCAAAATAAAATCTCACGCCTCACAAATCCTAATCGTCGAGCCCCCCCCACACACACTAGCGTTGTGTTTCATAAAAGACTTACACAATATATCAAATAATTTTGATGTTTTGGTAGCCATACAGCCAAGCAGTTGAAGAAAGTAAGCAAGAGTCTTTAACCTTTACGAAATATCAGTGTTTCTGGAAGACTGAACATGTATTCTATTGCTAGTTTGACCACCTAAAATGCTCTTGAATCTTAAAATAACCCAAAAACCTAAAATAGCTGACATACAAGCTCACAATGAGTCACAACTCGTGCCAAATGACTGAAATCATTCGTGGCGGCTGAGAACTTAAATTCATTCAAGTAGTAAAATTCATAGTAGATGACGTAGTCGTAGACAATATACATAAGCAGTTGCCATTGTTTTTTGCCTCTACTGCTAGGAGTGGAGAATAAGATAGCAGCTCCTCTGACTCACTAGACTATAGAGCCTCTGGTTTTGACTTGTAGAAAACGTTGCCAAGCAGGCCAGGGGCAGAATCCAGGTCAGTTGATAAAAGAAAACTCAACAAGGAAACATAGTCCTGAAGCAGGTGTTGATCTGATCCAATGACAGACACACGCACACATACACTGTACACACGTTCCTAAAATAGATGAGGCATTTGGGACGAAATTTCCATTCATGCAAGCATTTAGTCTTAACACACATGACAGAAGACCCATTACAGACCCTAGGTCCCACGCAAACGTTGACCCTGCCGTACTGTGTAGAATGGTATGGCATTGATGGAACCTGTTTGCCCTTCATAAATAACTGAGGTTTAAAACTGTGAAAAATCTAAGATTTAAAGAAGAGGAGGTATAATGATGACGTATATTGACTGGCTAAGCAGGGGTGTAATACTGTAATTAGAACAGCACACAAGAGGGAGGGGGGTGTAAATCTGGATTTTCAATACCGAGTACTGAGTCCTGCTGAATGACACTGACAGGGGTTGAGTTGACATTGTAACCAATAACATATATTCCATAGATTCTATGGCATAGAACAGTATACATTCTCTTTTCAGCTCTTAACCTTGCGTGTTTTGCATTTTTATTTGGATTTTAAACTCTGATCAAATTAAGGGGTCTTAAAAGTTACTACAGGGGCGTCTGGAATTTTTAAGTGTGATTTAGTTTTTTACATTAACCATTTGAACCTTCAGCCCCATCCTGAGGGGAACATTAGGTGAAAATAGCAGATCTACAAGTTCACAATGCCTGTTGTGAGCTTGTAGATGGGCCATTTCCTGCAAAGAGGTTTGGTGTAGAGGGAGGGAAAAAAAAGAGCAGACCAAGAACAGAGTAAAAGGTCAACATTACTAAGTTTTGATGGTGGTTAAATGTCTGAAAATAGACATTATCATGAATCCAACATACTGATGACAGTGCTGTCAAACAAGTCTATGATCTATGAAAAAGTTGAATTAATCCGGGAATTTTTTTTACAATACGCCCACTACATATTGTAGAAATAGTGGACGGCCCCTGCTTTGCCTCTTTCTTAGCCAAGGGGTCCTCCTTGGCCTGAACAACGTTGAGGACCCCTACCCCAGAACACATATTCTGTGACCGAGTGAGCGAGCTCAGAGAGCAGCGTTGGATTTCAGTCCACCAGGTGGAAAATGTACAGCGTTGAACAGATGGTGGGGGAAACACCGCTAATCTCTCCATGGTCACGAGACTCACCTAAGCACGCGTTTCTCCCTCGACCAAAACACACACATACACCTCTCATGTGTGTGCCTCGGCTCAACGTATATACATTACACAAAAAACACACAGTTTCAGAACAGTATGATGGTGCATTTGTGGCCCCCTCTCTAAAAAACAAACCACGGGTGTGATGACAGAGTTCACCTAAATGCCAAAGAGCAAAAGGCAATTCTGTGTGTACTATGTACACAATGAAACACAGGACTGGCCAGTGGGCTACCGGCAGTCACGTTCAGCACATGGCATGTGAGTGAGTGGTTGAGTGAGTTGAGTGAGTGAGTGAGTTGAGTGAGTTGAGTGAGTTGAGTGCGTTGAGTGCGTTGAGTGAGTGAGTGAGTGAGTGAGTTGAGTGAGTTGAGTGAGTTGAGTGAGTGAGTGAGTGAGTGAGTGAGTGAGTGAGTGAGTGAGTGAGTGAGTGAGTGAGTGAGTGAGAGCGAGAGAGAGAGCGCGAGAGAGAGCGAGCGAGCGCGAGAGAGAGAGCGAGCGCGAGAGAGAGCGAAACAAAGCGATACAGAGAGAGGGAGAGTAAACACGAAGGCAGAAGAATGGGACTAGAATAGAAAAGTAGGCCTAAGCTCTATGCATGGCCCACACTGCTGGAGGATTACATTAGCCAGGTCGAGATGAGGAGGACGAGGATTGTGGGTAATGGTGAGTGGCAATTTGTTTGTGGGTCAGATTTTCAAACCCAATAAATCTTTACAATGCACGAGACCAGCCCTCATTTTCCATGCTGGCACCAGCGGCATGTGAGGTTGTGTGTGTGTGTACGTGTTGCTGTCCGAGTTCAGCGCACATGCATTTCTATTATGAAAAGGGCTAACGCTGATCTATTAAAAACAATAAAATAAAACATTTGCATGTGAAAATGAACATGCAAATGCTCTGTTGGTCACTTGGTCTATTATTTTCTTTAAACTGAACTCACTGCATATATGCTTTAATTTGATAGTGAATCACTGAGTTTAAGATCCAAATAAAAATGCAAGGCATGCAAGGTTAAGAGCTGAAAAGAGAATGTATACTCAGTCAGCATTCTGGCAAGAGTTTGGAACTCAGTCCCAGATTGTGGATAGCAATTATAACTCTTTGAGCAAAAAAAAGAAAAGAAAAAAGAGCAACATGAGGGGAGGCACATCTCGAAAACATGCACCCAAATTAGTTTGAACAGATGTCCAAACAAGTAACTCCATCCAAACTGCCAGGTCTCAAATCCTACTTTACACCAGCTTGCTATCTGCAGCACAACAAGAGGCTTGCATGAAGAAGCCGACTACAGCCTGAAAGTTGGTTGATTTCTGACAAACATTTCATTTTAAATATATATTTGAGTATAGCAGAACGTGTGTGTGTGTTTTTCCAATGTTGCACTACTGTGTGAGTGCAAAGGTATAATATTGAAAATCCACAGTGGCATTGCCATGAACATCTACAGCGTTAGGTACCTAGCAATCGGTCAACATGCCTGTATATCATTTCATTAAAGACTACAAAATCCATATTTCCAGTGACTCCTTCCTGGTCTATTGATTTTATCATCAATTACCATGAATGGGGGCGGAGCCAACAGGCCATGATGGGCTGTGTGATGATGAGGTCTTCAGTCAGATAATTTGTTAGAGCAAGACATTATTCACTCACAAGCTTCACAGCTTCCGTGATGTATGAAGTTGTGCACTTCTGAACTATAATAAACTAAATATAAAATCTCCAAGGGTTTGCCATTTTTGTTGACTACTTTGTGTGTGTTCTCTTCGGTGGACACAGAGGTCACTCAAGACTCGACAGTGGCTCCACTGGTTCTGGCGCAACACAAATATTCTAGCGTACCCTCTGGCCGGCACATTTCACACCTTAATGAATGACGTGACAAATGATTTAGTCAAGGAGAAGATGAACCACATGGTGTCTTGGGGATTGAGGAAGTTAAGGACAGGTGGGGGGTGGGGGTGGGAGGCTAAAGAATGGACTGGGGCCTTGAGCAGAGAATACCCCACTTAGGAACAGGATGTCTGGAGATTCGACATGTTTCAGTACAGGATATAAGGACTGTGTGTGTGTGTGTGTGTGTGTGTGTGCCCGCGCATGTACACACCGTGTGTTTAGGCATGGGAGGTAGGCCAGACGGACTGTTTGTATCCACGTCTTCTTTGAGGATGTGGTCTGTTCTCATGTACGAGTCATACAGACCATCCCCGTGGCGAGGAGCTGTGGGAAGCAAACAGATGTGCATGTTAGAATCTGAGAAAAGGGACAGTCAAACCTACAGAAGAAAAGTACTGAATGCAACTGCAAGTGGCGGCTTTAGACAACTGATTTCTCAAGGACACACAATCCTTGCAGAGAGAAGCACTCTGAGTCAGAGGCCAATTGATTATTTCTCCAATCAATCAACATCGATTCCAATTTTTGCTCCCTGAAGACCAAACGACATAGCTCGGTGTGATCCCATCTCTCTCCAGGGGTAACATAAGCAAGCTAGCCCAAATCCATATACACCTATATACCGATAATCCAATGACGTAAAGACTACCACAGTGTGGGCCAAATCAGCTGGTTGCAAAAACCCAATGTGAGGATATGTAGTACCAGCCAAAGGTCCAGGACCCAGACACTGGACCAGCTTAGACAGGGGCTTAGGGTCCTACAGAGCTAGCGCTGCAAGTGGTATTATTGGCCTAATGGGGGTAACAGATGCCCCAGTGACGACAGCATCTTTCCGTCTGCCCATCTGTCCATTCAGGCCTCGTTGTGCGCTGGACACACCAGGTGTGTTCAGACAGAAATAGAGCCATTATATGGAACGATGATGGTGCATGCCACTGAATAATGCCACATGCAAGCACCTCAGCGACAGTCAGTGAAAACCCTATAATGCAGAATGACAAAGTAATCAGGTGGTGAAATGAGCATTTGATGACAGTGGGAGGAACCCAGAGTTAGTCAAATGCCAAAGCCAGTCCACCACCTGCTCATCTCAACCATCAGTTAGCACATCTGCTACATGTTGGTTCTGGTCGGTAGGAAATTAGCAATAAACGACAGACAGTTTCTGTCGTCCTAAGCCTAATGAGCAACCTAGCTCATGCATTGAGCTGTTAGGATTCGGTTTGCTCGTTCCAAAAGCCCAAATAGGGCAGAGCCATACTTATGGGGTTAGCCATACATAGTAGCCTGGCCCTAGAGAGTGCTGTAACTAGGTTCAGGTGCGTCAGAGCCTGGGTCCCAAGTGCTATTGCGCTTGTCAACAGACAGGAGCGACTAATCCTGCTGCCTGGATACAGAGGCATTAGACCTGCACAAAGCAAACAAGCACATTAATGCTCGGCACACATTCATGCTCATCGAGCAGAGCACACAACTCCATTAACCCTCTGCAAACTCACTCTGTGCTCAGCAGTTTCCCCTCACATTACAGCATCTAACTCCACGTTCTGAACAAGCATGCCAAGAATGTTGGCAAGAACAGAACCCAAACCTGTACTGTGTACACACAGCCAAAACATCTACTCGTCTAGTCCCCCAAACATTGTTTGGCAAATGGCAGCATGTCACTCACACTCTTACACACACGCCAACAGAATCCTCCTGATAGGGAGACAGCAGAGCAGAGGGTAAAAGGAACAAGGTTCATGCAAACATACAGCAGATCATATGTCATTAAACAGGACGGGGGAAGGGGGAGGGCAATCGAGCAGCACCGAGAGTTGAGCGCTTCCTGTCCTCCTGTTCCCAGTATTCTTGAACAGAATGTCCCCTCAGACAGAACCAGTCCTGCAGCCGTTTCATAAGGCAAATTATTTGACATTGTGGGAAGTTCTACTTATAACCAAACTGGTGACGATACACCCCACCACAAAACACAACTGTAATTTAAAGTTAGCCTAAAGTTAGTTGTTATCAATTAATTACATTGTAGATTGTATCCTTGGTGAACCCTAGCTGATTAAGCTTGTGAGGGCTATTCTAAAGTCAGGGCAACGGATTAGCATATAATACAGTACAGACAGAACAGTGTTGTTGTTTGGTCTGTGTTCCAAATGTTTTCCAACGTTGTGTATCCCACAAATCTGTTCCACAGAACGACAAGGAAGGAACTGACATTCAACTCGGACAGCACAGCAACCCAAAAGAGACAAGTCAACGCAGTTTAATAAGAATCCACCACATTGCACAAGATATTTCTGTAAATGTCAGAGTTGCCTGGGGCGAAATAAAGCGCCTTGGGGCTTGGTTGCCACTGCAGCTAGTGTTTATGTCGTCAGCACACAGTAGTTAATAAAAAACTGTAATCAACAATTCGAGGCCCAGGCAGCAACAGCTTGGTCAACAACAAAAAGCCAACAAAGTAACAACAATGGCCATAATAACACTTCAAAGTTTACCTGTTGCAATTGGGCCCTCCGGTTTTCTGCTTATTATCATCATGATTGCCGTTTAAATGTGATGCCAGCATCCGAAGTGTGAAAACAGAACAAAATCCCCACAGCAAAACAAAGTAGTAGAAAAGAAGGGGGGGGGAAACTAAACTAGCTTAGCCAAGTTGGCTAGCAGCATTCACACCTCTGCTGCTGCAAAGCGACACCACCACGACACTTCTCAAATCGACTTTTATCTCCCGTTTCGTGTTTGTTTTCTTGCCACGTCGTTCGGTGCATATTACTTTTTCTAACCCCCACTCTCCAGAAAACAAAAACACGTTCGCCCCACCTGGCTGGCTAGCTCACATTAGCCACCATAGCAACAGCTGCTGCTGCAGTAGTGGCCAAGTCTGTAAAAAAACAAAAGAAAAACTAAAAAAAACAAAAGTTTTGGGGGGTCGTTTCCATCAGCTGGCTAACTGCCTAACTCGGTCAAGAGTAAACACAATGTTTAAAAAAGAAAAAGTCAAAACGGAGCTCGATGAGTCCAAATACGAGTGTTCCGCCGCGTGCGGCCGCCCCTAGCCTCCGGTCTCCGTCGTCTCGGTCTGGGAGCAGCGGCTCTCCACACAACCATCCCCGGGTGCTGCTTCTAGTCCTGGTTAATTGGGGACAGCTAGCTTGTCGCTCGTTGTTGATGTGGCTCCTGGTCCTTTCGGGGAGGGCGAGTGGCTGGCTGCGCCTCCTTCTGATAACGGCTTAAATAATGTCCCCGATCACCAAGGGGGAGGTGTCCGCCGTCTAGTCTGCGGGACAGTGAGGAGGACAGGACAGGAACAGCTTGTTGGACCTCTCTAAAAAAAAAAGCAGCGCAAGGCGCTCCGCTCGCTAGCTGCACGACGACGAGGTCTCCGCGGGGCGATACGCCATAATCACCCGCACGAGCATCGGCCGAGAACCGTCCGGAGGAAAATCCGACGTATTGTTAGTACCGTCGTGCCCGTGTAATAAACACAGTGTGCTGTCATTGAATTAATCCGTATTCTGTTGCGCTCTGTTCCGTTCTGACTGTACTGTTCTCAATCTCAACGGCTCCTCTAATGTATTGTTGCTAAGGAAGGAAGGGCGTCTTCTTCGCTGAGCTGCTGCTGCTGCTCCGTGTACAACAGAGGGTGGAGATTCGAACAACGTCGTCATCAGGGCGGGGCGAAAATATCCGATCTACAAGCCGCCAACGGCGTGGCGAAGCGACGCACCGAGAGCTTATAAATTGGCTGTTTTCGCGCAGCGCGCGTGCGTGCAACTAAAAAACAAAAATAAAAGCTACCATCTTGGCTCAAGTGAAAGGGTGTCCCCCAGTAGGCTAAACAGTGTTCTGCTGCTCAACCACTGGTGGCTCGCTGGGCAATAGGCATACCGGTACATACATGATGCAACTGTGCAGTGCACACACAGCACAGGCAGTCAGGCACTGTAGCTTTATTTGCTAGTTTACATTTTAAAATGTATTAAGATAATGTAAGCCACACACCCACACATTCCCTAAGGCCTGTAATATATGACTTAACACAGAATTATGTCGCATAATCAAGTCCTATCAAGTGCATATGTCCACACATTGTATACTCTGAGTGGTTGGTCATTATTTTAGTTAAGTTTATTGCAAATATAGCTTCACCCTTTGGTGGTAAACTCAAGCTAGGATTGAAACAGGAGAAGGCATGGCGAGATATACAGCATGGCTAGATATAGTAAGGACCGGAGCAGGGCAGGCAGGCAGGGAAGAGGGCAGGCAGTGAGACAGGGCCAGGCTGCTGAGATGGAGCGACACAGGGCTAAATTCAGACGGTGATATGTGGCTTGGAGAGAGGATGATGCTAAAGTTAGCTCTTTCTCAGAGGCGAGAAGAGGGGTCTGTCTATATTTGCTGCCATAAATAAGTACACTGACACACTTTGAATCTGACCTCTGGGCACAAGCCAGGCAGGCCCTAAGGCCAGCTTGCTTGGCCAGGGCTGATTATTCTTGGATGGTGGCGTATAGAGAGAGTAGGGTGACAATACTTTTCAAATTGATCTCTGCTTATTGCGGCCTTCCTTCCATAGCAGTTCCAAGGCTTATAAGCCAAGAGAAAGTATTCACCGCCCCATGTATTCACAGACGCACTGGGATATCATGGGACCTGCAGGTGCAAAAAAGTGGTCCTCCTTGTGGGGATTGGGCTCAGTCTCAAGGCAAAGCTGTATTTGGTCTCAGATCCTGTGTGACAGACATTGCTATCTGTTTGTTCTTTAGGCTAGAAGCTTGAGTTTGGAGGAGGCACTTTAAAATCTCACTGTGAGTTAGCCGCAATTTGCAACTCTAGATTTTTTTATAATGGGATGAATCTAGAGTTGCAATACCCTCCATTGACTCCCCACTCATCATTTTGCGTTTGCGATCTGCTTGTCTTAAACGACGTTAAACTCACCAACATTGCAGCTGTAGTCCAAGCTTGAATTATTCTCTTTCAATCTGCAAAGCTTGTTTTTCATAAAAATCCCCCGTAGACATGTTATGAGCTACTTTCTGTCAAGAAGAAGAAATGTTGGAGTTTGGAAGCGCTCGTTTGTATTAAGGGGTCGCGCTGCTGCCTCCTGCATTATGTGCAAATGCGAATCAGATGCATGCAGGGACGTTCAGTGACTTACGACGAGCGCTTCCAAACTCCAGCACTGCACAGAATTTCTTGACAGAAAGTAGCTCATAACATGTCTACGGGGGATTTTTATGAAAAACAAGCTTTGCAGATTGAAAGAGAATAATTCAAGCTTGGACTACAGCTGCAATGTTGGTGAGTTTAACGTCGTTTAAGACAAGCAGATCGCAAACGCAAAATGATGAGTGGGGAGTCAATGGAGGGTATTGCAACTCTAGATTCATCCCATTGTAAAAAATTCTAGAGTTGCAAATTGCGGCTAACTGTGAGTGAGGTTCATGTTGCAGCTCTCCCAACAAAACAAAAACACTTGAGCAGACAGCGCACGCACGCACGCACGCACGCACGCACGCACACGCACACGCACACGCACACACACACACACACACACACACACACACACACACACACACACACACACACACACACACACACACACACACACACACACACACACACACACACACACACACACACACACACACACACACACACACACACACACACACACACACACACACACACACACACGATTATTAGAAAACAGTAAATGCTATAAAATACAAATGCTTATGCTCTGCATCTAGTAGGTTGTAATACCTCCCAATTGCCCCATTGACAGCCCATTCATGAAAAAGAGTGAGTCCTGGGACGAAGAATGCCTGCCACCTGCTGGTTACTTGACAACAGCACACATATATGGGCAGCTGGTGAATTATACTTGAAGTGAAGACACTTGACTTATAAGGTTTATACGTATTATATGCCCGCCCTATTAGACCCATTATCAGACATCGTCACAATGATTGATAAGAACCAGTATTCTCGCGCACTGCAGGCCAGCACCAAAAGAACCCGATCGTTCATGAGATGCAATGGAAAATTAAGTGGCCACAGCACTCACGTGTAATAGTAAAAGTGATGCATCCGCATTCCATCAAACTTTCATTCAGGTGAGGTTTTCGTCCCGTGTGGAACAACTTGGACCAATTAAGGTTTAGGAATTGATGTTTACCGTTATCTCTTGCTCTTGATACAGTATATAATCCTTGCTTTCTGTTGTGTGAAAACAATAATTGGGACATTTTGGATTCTCAAAGCACTTCTCCAAGTTATTCCCCAAACAAACCCCACCTGACCTCCTGTCACATTTGCTATAGCGCAGCTGCAGCCAATCAAATCTAATTTATGCTCTCCGTTGCGCGAAGGCGTTAACTGAAACCAGCCTACTAGCGCTCCCAAAAACAGGTTAGTCAGTGTCAATGTTCGTAAACAAATAATTGGTCTATACATTGGCTATTCCAGATCTTTTTTTTTGTCCTTTATTTTTTTTTATAAATATCTGGATCCTGGACCACAACCAGTTTTCACAGATCCAAGCATCCAACTAACATTTGTCTTTCAGCTGTTTGTGTTTGTAATAATACTAATAATAATACAAAAGCAAACAAATTCACAGTCACAGTCATCCGTGTCTATTCATATTATGTTTGCAACATACTGTTTGCAACAGCATGCGATATTAGTGGTATAACGATTCATAATCAACAGGTCCTCAGGATCAGCCTTCAGCCTATTAAGACTTTACACAGGTACTCCAAAATAATGCATTGCTTGTTTTTTGTGTGATCTGGATGTTGTTGGGTATGTTCTGACTGCTTTATATTTAGCTACTGTGCAGGAGATGCTGTTTAAGGTCTCATGACCTCTGAGAGGAACACTGCTTTCATTCATTTATGTTATTAATTATTTAGCGTTTTAAAATGCCATTTCCAAAAACTCTACAAGAAATGGAAGCAACAAAGAAAAAACACCAGATGACGTTATTAAGGGGATGACCTTTTTATTTCATTCAGATTCTCTGTACAGTTCCATTGTTCATTTTTTTACACACAGAACTACAAATAAAACAAAATAAGCTGTGGAAAAGCAATAAACATTCACCTCCTTGATATCTTCCCATACTGTGTGGGGTTGAACCACAAAATAAATAACACACGCACACACACGCACGCACACAAACTAGCCATGCCTGCACACATAAACAGGCATACAAAGAGGTACATGGAACAAAAAGGCACTGGCAACAGGAACAGCATGGACACAGAATGTTGTGTAACAGTATAGGGACACAGAATGTCGTGTAACATACAGAATGTTGCAGGGATACAGATCTTAAGGGCTGAGTTCAGGAAGATGCTGATGGTCATGTGCTTATGAACAATAAAGGGCCTCATTCAACAGCAGCATTTCCTCGTGTAGATTGATTATTAAAGTACACTGCAAAACTCTGGGGCGTCAATTCAACTATTAAGAGAGTAGAATTGGATCCTTGCATGTCAATTTGTGCACTGTCAGAGTTGAATTAACACCGATGTGTGAAATGTCCTGGTAAAATGAATTGAATGCATGAAACATGCATTTCAAACGCTTTCCAAGACTTGTGACCATGTTTTTGATTACATAACTACGGGTTTCTTGTGCATCTTTCTTTCCTGATAAGTGAGGCCCAATGATAAAACAGATATGCATTATCCAACATTATTTACATACTGTACCACAGTCACCTGTCAGGATGAGCACACACAAACCGATGTGTAATAATGGTACAAAAACAATAAGGATATCTATTTTAATCGTAATACCAAAGTTAATCTTTCACACTATTTTTTCCATATCTCTACATATATATATATAGTATTATATACATATGCATCACAAACACAGATTTTCATTGGTACATCATAATCATTTTCCATGGTTTGAATTCCCTTATATGAAAAACACAGCAATGCATGCCCTACTTTCTTTATTTTCTACAGAGTCATGGGCCATTCTGTATAATGTGCAAAAAAACCTAGGGTTAACCTATAAATATGTCATTTCTAAACACAAATACCTCTTAAAATGTCTCTCTACCCTTTAAAGCCCACTCCACTGATCTGCCCCCATAAGCTTTGGTGTAAAAATCCGTTCACATTCAAATACAACCCATGATGTGATAACAAGGTAAAGTGTACTACTGATAGAGGCTGAACGCTGCCAGGGGGTCATGGAACGCAAAGAGAAGAGAAAGTCACAGTTATGCTGTCTGCAGGTATTTTATAAAAGGGAGGGCGTACTATACTTGGGCCATTATCTGGGCAGAACTGGACAACCTCCCTGCAGCTTTAGTGATACAACACACATGTCTGCCTGTTCCAATGACTGATTTTCACTTTGTTGCACGCCAGTGTCACTTGAAAACCACTGATCTACAAGCTCAAATGCATTGCGACACGCCATGAGCGTGCACTGTGCAGATCAGTTATTTTCGCCATGCGACACCGACGTGCAACTATAAGTATAAATCAGACTTAAGTCAAAGCACTAGTCGTGTCTATGCCAGTGAAGTCTTCTAGCATGGCTCACGGGTACAGGACACACCCTCTGGTCACAATAGGCCTGTCAAGCAGAGATAATGTTGGGTGGGCCACCAATGCCATTGCACGACACCCTTCGGGCAGAGTTTTTTTTGGGAGGGTCCACAGCGAGACCCCTCCACCCAAAGTGTAGGGCTTGTCATTAGTTAAACACAGGGTCCCTGAGAACAATCGGCAAACAAAGCACTCTGTTCGTTCCACTCACCCCAATCATGGTTTTATCACCCACAGTAAAGCCTCCCACGCATCCTAAAGTATCGTGTGTGTATGCCATTGTTCAAAACCTCGCACCCAATCACTGTGATTGGCTTAAGAAGTAGGGGGAGTGTGGAGGGAGCACTCGTGTTGGTTCAGAGGATAATCTATTCCGTCCACCACGGCTTGCCAACTCAGACTGTGCACTTGTTGGCGCGCCTGCCGTGTTCTTCAATCTCAAGCGATTTAAAATGTAATTTGTAGTAAAACCCTCGCAGGACGACAAAAAGGAAGTGCGGCCGCCAAATGATTGGCTTAGGAATGGCATACACGCTACAATACGTCACTGGCAACCTTGTTCGCTGTAAACTTTTCCTTCTTGAACAGAGCCATGCTTGGACAAGACGTGATAAAATAATAAAATCCGCCGTCGCTCACATCCGAGTTATTATCACACATTCCAAAAGTTACACCGAGTTATGATTGTCCTTCCTGCCCAAGAAAGATACTACTGTATAAAAAGATACGCGTAGAGATCCTCCTCTGTTGCAAGTCTAAGTATTCTGTGCAGGCGCGTTGGGGACAGGAGCAGAGGGGAGAGTCATGCATAAGTAACACTTGCAGTAGCAGCAGCAGTAGCAGAAAAAATAAGGATAATAATACAAAGATTTTCAAAAAGAAAAAAGAAAAGAAAAAAAGACCACATCGTGTCAGTCCCAACCGAACTGACGTCCGGTGATCTGAAGCCAAGGTCTTCCTCCATGTGCCTCATTGGAGCTGCAAAGGCAATATCTGTCCGGTCATCTGCCAGAGCACACGCACGTGCAGATACACACACGCACGTGCACGCGCACACACACACACACACACACACACACACGCACACACACACACACGCACGCGCGTGCGCAACTTCCACACGCATCTCTCGCATCCATCCCCCGATTTTTCACTTCAGCAGGTGGATGGAACGATGAAATGATCTGAATGTGTCCTGAGAAAATGTGTATGTGTGTATGGGTGTGTGTGTGTGTGCATGTGTGTGTGTGTGTTTGTGTGTGCATGGGGGGAGGGTGCACGTTTGTGGAGGTCGCACGTGTACACGTTCAGCTCTGCCTCTAGTGGTCTCCAAATAGACGGAGGAGTCAGTCATTTTAAAGGTTAGTCTCTCTTGGACTGGGGTGGACTGAGGTGGTATAAGGTCAGAAGGTGAGGGTCAGGGATTGTGTTGCTGTAGCGCCCTCTGTAGTTTCTGCCGGTACACGCCGTACTTGTGCTCCACAACATGCACGCGCTCCGCCTCCTCCTTCGCCAGGATGACCAGGAAGTTCTGCAGCTCGGGCAGCGAAAAGGCATGCCACTATAGGACAAAGAGAGAGAGAGAGAGAAAGAGAGGGAGAGGGAGAGGGAGAGAGAGAGAGACAGGGAGACAGAGAGAGATAGAGAGAAAGAGAGATAGAGAGACAGAGAGAGAGAGAGAGAGAGACAGACAGACAGACAGAGGGATTGGGGGAGAGAGAGAGAGGGGGGAAGAGAGAGAGGTTGAGATGGAAACAAAGACTTAGAAACAGATGATTACAGTATAAGCAAGTGTGGTTTGATTGATTGATATCATCATTGATCATGAAACATGATGTAACATATATCTGACCTGCCATAAGGACACAAAAGGATAACGCAAAAAGAGTTTGAGAACTACTGGTCTAACAAACCATCTGATCAAGTGGCTTTCAACATTTTTCATATCAAGGCCCATTATTTATTCAGCATTTGAGCCACGGAACCACCAAGTTTAGCCTCTCAGACCCAAAACTAAACACTATTTTGTTATTGGTGGATATGATTTTGGACACAATTCCATGCTGTATTGATGGCGTACCATAGGAGAGATAAAAGGCAAACATTGTATTCTACATTCTCTAATTGTGTAGACTTGGAGAGTAAGTAAAGCAGATGCTTAACTTTAACGGGTCCATTTGGACCATTTTACGCTCTCAAGAGTTAAAGATCTCTAAGGGTCCATTTTGGTTACCAACTCTCTATCAATTCTCTGGGGACCACCTGGAACCTCCTCAAGGACCACTGGTGGTCCCCGGACCACTGGTTGAAAACCACTGATCTGATCAAATGTGTCGTAGCCTCAGCTGGATCCCATTGTGGTCGTTAGTATGAGGTGTGTATGATGTCATGTGGTGTGGTGCTGTTGAGTGCATGAAGTTCATGATGAGCTAATGTGTCCCTGGTAGAGCTCTTCACGGATTACCCGATTCCGAAAATATCCGACAGGACCCGGCCGAGACCCGTACAGGACGGATCCATATTTTATCAAAATCACCTCAGGGCCAATGGTACGCAATGCATGTGTAGTGTACCATACTGCAAGGCAAGCCGGATGCCAGTGCGAGACTGATCTGAAAGTACCGGCATACAATTATGGATTCCTCTGACACACTTGTCCTCAATGAGGTGAAAGCAAAGCTTCTTTTTTTCCAACTTCAAATAAAACACAAGGACAACATCACGTGACTTCACGTCATATGTTGCCTGACATAATCTTATGTGATTACATAAAATGGTCATTTTTGACCAATAGGTCTGCTATTATTTGATAAAGTCCACATTTATATACGAATACAATGTTTTGAAGGGGTGTCTGTGTCCGGTCTGTAAAATCTCGCAAACTAATCGCATCTGGCAACAAATGTCACAGGTCCAATTAGGGTCCGGGGTCGATAAGAAAAAAAAGAAACGACTCAGAATCAGACAAATTGTGACGGATCCACTTGGGCTCGGTGCCCGAGTGGATTTTTTTGGACCCGTGAAGAGCTGTAGTCCCTGAGTGGATGCGCGTGTGTGGGCACGTGCGCATCTGTGTTCTCACCTCAACCTCTGTAGTCTCGTTCTCCTTCAGGACAAAGGTGAGCAAGTCCGCGTCTGTCCCTGCGACCAGCCTCAGGGCGAGGGGACACTCCCCCAGAGGAAGCTTCTGGAACAGATCTGCACACATGCACGCACACACACACACACTGATGAGAAACACACCATCTGGGCTGGGCAATATCGATTGCTGTCAGGCAGTAACCTCTTAGTTCCATATTTTAAAATGTTATGCCAGTGTATCAGATCTGTTAAGCTCGAAACACGGTGCTGTTTTGAGCTTGTAGATCTGCTAATTACTAAGTACTATTGTTTTTATGTAAATCCTGAAAAGTAACAGTTTTGGAATGTTTCCACCCGACAGATGATATCAATATTATGGTATGACGAGGCTACAAATCGTCTGGGATATTGTAATTTCTAAATAAAGTGTTGCCTTTTTCTGGTTTGAATCACATCAAATCTGTCTTTTCCTTTTTGTGTGTGTGTGTGTGTGGGTCACAATATCGATATACAAGGCTTTTTTATTTTTAATTGCCAACATATTGCGGTTCATTGGTCTCAGACTCACCCTGCCCGTCGCGGTGCGTCTGCCTGTAGAGGGCGAACTTGCGGGGATTGTCCAGCACCATGAACTTCTTCAGCAGGCCCTGGATGACCTCCTTGACCGTGGTGAAGGAGGCGATGTGGAGCTGCTTCACGCAGTCCGACGGCAGGTAGAACGAGGTCCTCCTGTCGCTCGCCACGCTCTGCGCCGCCGCTGCCACCGGCGTCCCCCCCTCGGGGCCCCCCTCCTCTGAGGTGGACGCCGGCCGGCCGGTGCACGGCGGGTCCCGCTCAGGCACCGTGACTGGCCGACTGAGCCTCAGGTGGACTTTAATGAAACCTGTATACGAACCGTCCGAGGCCTGGACACAGTGGACAGAGACACAAGACACATCTGATCAGTTGGTTACTTAGACCAGGGGCGGGCAACTTGGACGATGGAGAAGGCCACTATATTTCCACACTCACTCCAGATTGCATATTACTGTCATAGAAAAAAATAGCCGGTCTACAAGCTCAAAATGCGGCGCATTGCGACGCGTTTTGAGCTTGTGGATCTGCTATTTTTGCTACATTTGAATTTACTTATGTTAAGTTTATTAACTAAATACAAATACATTGGACATAAAAAAAGATTAACATTTTAATACTAGTCATTAAGCTACTAATTTTGACTGAAGTAATTAAAGCAGGTCATGTTTCCATGTTTGGAATTGTAACAGCTGAAATAAATAATATATCAATAACCTGAGGGCCACATTAAGTGAAGGTGGGGGCCAGTTGCCCATGCATGACTTAGACAACACACAAAGTCACGAGTTACTGCATTATGTGCACTGTAAAATCCCGAAGAGTTAAAGCTGCAATCCATACGTATGGAACCCACATATCGCCAAAGCCTGATCCAACCCTCCCCCCCCCATTTCATGTTTGTGTTGGGACAATGACGTAAAAGTGGCCAATGACATTTAATTTAATGTTTGTGTTAGGAATAGGATAAAGTTTGTGTTTACACAGACACTAAAAGCTGGACATAGCCAGATAGCACCAAAATAAAACGAATATAAGAAATGTACGTAGGCTAGAAGGAAATACTTCAACGTGTCACTCCTAATCTGGGTGTATTTCACACCTAGACAAACCCATCAACAGTCATCAATCATCTCCCATCCAGTTTCTGGACTGTTTCCGCACTAAGCTATGGGCCATTTCATTAGAATTCAAAGTCTGTCCACTTTGTTAACACCATGCTATGTAAATTCAATATTCACGTTGGGTATAGTGTAAGTACAATGAAGTGATACAAAGTATCTCTCTGCAGCTATGCTCAATCAAGTCACTATAGAAACCTAATTTGCACATGATTGAACAGAAAAGGGTGTGGTGAAGGACTTCACTTGTATGTGACACCACTGCATCTTATTACTTGCGCTCGCAGAGCGCGCAAGTATTGTGGTCGTGCTGGTACGAATGCATGTGTATGCTTGGTAGGTATTGATGGTGACATAATTAAGATATAGATAGAAGATTTTACCATACTTCAAAATTACGTCACAATTGACAGCCGACTTTAGTATTTACTTGCGCAAGCAGAGCGTGCAAGTAATGTTATTAGTCAGGTGCTACAATGCGTATGTCCCTTAGCAGCATATGATATGACGTCATATGCTGGCACATACGGAAGCAGACCGCGCAGGTATGTTTTCCTTCATGCTACGAAGCGTATGTCCCATGACGTGATGAAGATATGTACCAATGTCCCTTAGCAGCATAATGATATGACGTCATATGCTGGCACGGGACATACGGAAGTAGACCGTGCAGGTCTGTTTTGAGTAAAATACCACTTGAAATTCAAGAAAATAAAAAACATAAGAGAAACAGACGACTTTGAAATATCCGAACAAAAGAAACGGATGAAAGACGAGAGGAACGGTTGGTTATGCGTAACAAAAATCTCAAGAATATGGGAATACAAAAACTGAGATCAGCTAACACAGGGAAGCTGGCAGGACCTTCGCTAAAACATCCAGGACAATGTTCCACACGTCCCAGACTCTTCTCCCTTTTTGGTTCCAAAACTGTGGAATGAACTCCCAGTTGCAATTAGAACTGCAGACTCACTCTCAATCTTCCACCGTAATCCGAAGACTCACCTCTTCAGACTCCACCGTAGCCCGTGGCGCTTGCCCTAGCCTCAACAGCCTTGCAGGCTTATGAAAAGGCTAAAATGTGATTTAAATAGCATGTTATGTAGAGATGCCAGATCATTTTTGATTGTTTATTTTATATGGTATATACACAGGTATATTCTACTGTTAGACTGATGATAGGCTCCTGGTTTACCTATGATCCTATTATGACTTTCTATGCATCTGATGTATTACCTTGAGTTGACCTTGCTTTGGATTAAGAGTGTCTGCTAAATGCCTAAATTGTTAATTGTTTCATGTCTCCCGTCCCGGGCCAGGAGACCAAACATCTACCTGTGGGCTAGAGAGAATCCCTGTTGTGTCCAGAGAGCACAGTGCGCTCGTGAGCTTGAGTCAGTACTACTTGCCAACCAGTAGGTGTCCTACCCGACACCAGGCTCCAAATGTCTCAATGGAAGAGAAGGGAGACCACTCGGACCACACACACACATACACACACACACACACACATGTACTTGTATTATATTAAAGTAAGTTTCCGGATTGCAGCTTCCAATTAACACTCATTTATATCTAGGAAAGGCCAACGCACCAACTTCATGCCGTTCTCGGAGACTTGAGCATTGTACTCCTCTATCCTGGATCGCACTTCCTCCTCGGAGAGCGCCTTCGTCCCCGACACCTCGTTCTGTTTCGCCTCATTCTGCTGTAAGAGAGAGAGAGAGAGAGAGAGAGAGAGAGAGAGAGAGAGAGTCAGTAACCTTTCTTGGCTGTCAACACTAGTATCAATCCCATTATTAACCACCAGCAGATGGCGCTCTGCTTCAAACACACTTTAGGGTTAGGCACCTGTAGCAGAAGGACCAGCAGCACAGTCATCATGTCATCCTCACTGCTCATTCACTAATTCCAGAACATACACATCCTAAATGGATTATTATTGGCTCTTTTTGACAACGAAGGCTAACCAGTAACCACCTAACATTTACAGAACCCGTTATATTGTCATGGTTTTTTGTTTTGTTTATGTTTCCAACTTTCCATTATAACTGCACAAGCGCACGCACACGCACACGCACACACACACACTCAAACAAATGCTGCAATTTGTGTTGTGTTGTGCGTCATTTTTCAAGGAGTTAAGTTCCGAGTTGTGTGTTCCCAGAAATGTATGGAGACTAATCCAGAAGCAGCTATTTCCACTATTTTTGAAAATGATTGAAAATATATGAACGACATTTTCAACATGGAAATGATTATGACAATCATGACAATTATGCAAAAATAAATAATTGCGATTATGTAATAATTGCGACAGGCCTAGAGAGGATGGACTAAGATGAAGGGACGTTGGATGATTGAGGATAGGAGGGGTATAGTATAGGGAAGCACTTAACCAATTTCGACCTGAGATCAGATTCTAAAAATGTCTTCTACATCCTGACAGTTTTCTGAAAAGCTATGTTTCTATGTCAGTCGTTCGATTTTTCAAAAATAGCAGACCTACAAGCTACAAGCAGACCTACAAGCTCATAGCGCGCCACCGAGTGGCGCACTATGAGCTTGTAGATCTGCTATTTTTCAATAGCTAAAGCATGTCATAATGCTAACACCAAAAGGGGTTCCCGCCCCAAAATGGGTTAAAGGAGGCAGGAAAGATGGGGAGGCAGAATGAGGTGGTGGTGGATGGGGGGGTCGTTGAAAAGGGGTGAGGGATGATGATGATGAAAGCGAGGCTTGCTGAGCCAGCCTTAGCAACACAAGGTTTGACTGGGTTATTTATAGACGTGGTGGGATGCATCCTTCGTCGCTAACGGTGATTTCTCCCTCCTCTCTCTCGCTCCTCTCTCTCTCTCTCTCCCTCCCTCTGTTCGTTTGCTTTTTCTGGGGCATGAGAGTGGTGAGGCGCGGAGAGAGCAAGAGAGAGAGAGAGAGTTGAGAGAGAAGAGAGAGTGTGTTGAAAGGGAGAGCGAGAGAGATGAGAGAGAAGAGAGAGAGAGTGTGTGTGTTGAAAGAAAGAGAGAGAGAATGCAGGCCAAGAATGCTTGTATGTAAGGGAGTCCTCAGGGTGTGATGATGCTGATGAGAGTGAATCACAGCATCCTTCAGCAC
>NC_136790.1:21637669-21642669 GCF_951216825.1 Electrona antarctica | reverse complement strand
ATTCATTAAGGTTTGAAGTCGGTCTGTCCCAAATGCACTGTTGGAGCGGCTAGCAGCTAGCACTGCTCAAAAACATGTTTGAAAGGACCAAACATGCCTACGGATGATGTCACCGGTAGGCACTATAGGGAGGTTTATGAACTGTGCGTGCCCAGCTCTCCTCTGAGACATGGAGTGAGTCGACAGAAATGTTGAAAGTGGGCGAAGTGTACAAATGTACCAAATGGGTCCATTTGGTTGCATGTTTATCCTCTCAGATGGTTACATATACAGTACACTCTCCAGAGATACGACTGGATAAAGTACGTTACTCAGACATGCAGAGGGCAGCTCAGAGTTATGTTTGCATATCTGCTTTTCATATTCAAACCCAACAAACCCAGCATGGGAGAAAGAAATTCCCTTTTAGCACACTCACCAAAATCCATTAGGCACACTATAGTGAAAACCCAGGATATAAATGTAGAGTGTAAAAATTGACCCAAGTAAGGATAAGAATACCACTCCACTGAACTCCCCCCCCATCAGCCAGCCAGTTCCTTCCACTTTGCAAACCAGACATAGCTCATCACCACAATGCACCTTTCTGTGACGTCAACAACAACCCTGGCAAGACAAACTCCTCACTGTGGCGGACAACAACACAGCAGCCAGCCTGTCGGTCAATTATTTAGTGACGTCGCTCACTCAAAAACAGGACACCGATGGCACTGTCAGGAGGAGACGACGCGTACTTTGAAATGGGCTGAGGTTACGCATCATTGTCACTGCCGGGCAGAAACCTTGTATATCCATATATTTCATATTTTTAGCTATAGTGTAGATTTTCGTCCTAACATAAACATTAAATGCCATTGACAATGAAAGGAGAATTTACGTCATATGTAGACAAGCAAATCGTCTATTTTTATCCTACACAAAATTCCCATTGACAATGAATGGATGATGTACTGTACAATAAATGACAATGAATGGATGATGATAAGAGCGCCCCTCACTTCACACGGGTGTGATTTTTCTTTTTTAATGTATTTTCTTCAGAAATGTGTGTTATACTTTGTCGTATGACAACGCTGCACAATGTAGCAAAAAAAAAAGCCGATCCCCACAAGCTCTGCTGTATTAGTTACTTTAGAACGTTTCTGCCTACAATAACATCATGGGCCAAATAAGGACAGCAGCTTGAGAGTGGTTAAGTGTGTCAGTGGGTTTTATGAATATTTAACCAATGAAAAGAGTTGAGGAGGAGAGATTTGTTTTAGAACAAATGGGAAAATAAGTTAACAATGTGTGGAAAAAACAGGAGTAACCAGGAGCTCACAAGAAAAGATGACTATAAAAAATGCAAAAGGTGCGCACACGGATCAAACGAGATCAAGACATAGAAAAAAACAACAGACGATGCGGGCACTCAGGAGTAAAAAGAGCCTTTATTTAATTAAAAGGCAACTGCCGACATGTTTCGACCATGAAAGGTCTTCATTCTCTAAATTCTTCACCCTGATGAAGACCTTGAATTCATGGTCGAACCATGTCAGCAGTTGCCTTTTAATTAAATAAAGGCTATTCCTCTTTTTACTCCTGAGTTCCCGTATGGTCTGTTTATTCTAGATAACTGGTCTGGTCATGATGCTATACCCGTGGCATGCATATTCATGTATGCATGGATTCTTAGAATACATTTTTATGGAGAAGGTATCATAATAAGTGGGATGAAAAAAGACTGAAACGGGATGTTCGAAAGACTGAAACGAAATCAAAACTCCCCATGGGTGCACAGAATTTGTCTTTTTATGTTATATAAGATGCTGTCTGGCAACATTTTGTTTGTGTGGTTTCATGAAAAATGAATACAATTTAAGTGAAGAAAAAGAAAGAAACGCGTTGAGAGCTTGTGAATAATAACTACACTGGATTGTTGGAACATACAAGGTTGAAGGTTTTTGCTTTTTAGTGTAACAATTCCCTCGTTGTTATTAGCTGTATACACCTTAATGCTTTGTCACTGTAGTCTAGAGAAATGGTTCTCAACCAAATATGTTGTGCCAGGGACTCTCGTACAAGATTTGTGGTGTTAAAATATTTAGAAAACGTTAATATATGTACCAAGAGTTTTTGTAAATAGCCAATCTATAAGCTCACAATGTGATGCACACACATGTGCTCCATCTACCGTAGTTCACAAAGTTAGGCGTGTGTGTGTGTGTGTGTGTGTGTGTGTGAGTGGCTGTACTGACACTACATCAAATTCATATTTCATGTTTCAGAATAGAATAACTGGGATCAGTTGCTACGGTAACTGGAAATAAGGGCTTGCTACATTTGCTAGTCCACACAAACACACACACACACACACACACACACACACACACACACACACACACACACACACACACACACACACACACACACACACACACACACACACACACACACACACGCACGCACGCACGCACGCACGCACATGTACGTACATAGCCTGGTGTAAACTACCAGCCTTGTTACTACGGAAACCTCTCCCACGCAATCCAGTGAACAAGGCTCCTACGCAGCTACAAGGGCACAACAATAGTCATGTTAACAGCTTCCCAATAACACCTGTGCTGTCCATTGTATGGAATGATTATACCCTCTTAGCACCTCTGCTGTTACATTGCATGGAATGATTACACCACTATGATGACTGTTGTTCCACCACTCCATGACTACAGCCAGAATACGGGTTCTTCTGGGGGTGCAAAGCAGTTCATCAAATAGATTATACAAAACTAAATGATATGACATAATCGATTCATTGATTCCTATTTTGGGAATGTCATTATATGCCAAAAGTTTTAAAAGATATATCCATTTGCTACTTTCCTATTTTTTCACAAGAGAGAAAAGCGTCAGGTCAACTTCACACTAGTGTGCTTCAGTTGCCACGAATTTCAGAATATAGTTACTGTACGATCAGATGTGACAGGTCAGCCAATAAAAAAAGGTTGTCTAACGGACCTCTGGTTAATGAGTGAGGCTGGACAGGACAGGACAGGACAGGACAGGACAGGACAGGACAGGACAGGACAGGACAGGACAGGACAGGACAGGAACAGGACAGCTGATCGTTGTTGCAACAGGAGACAGATGACAGCAGGTCCTCTGTCACAAACGTGAAACCAAACAAACATCACAGGCCCATTCACACACCACTTCCTCAGTGCCGCTTCCTGTCTCGACACTTCTGCTTTCACGGCACAACGTTCAATCTTGAAACAACTTGTTCCACCGACCCCCCCCCCCCCCCCCCCCCCCAACACACACCAACTGTCAAGTTAAACACTGGAATCACCCGAGTTGTCCCACGCATCCACACATGCACACATCCTAACCCATCACAGCGACCTATACGAGCACGGTGCCGTACCTTAGCACTAGCAGCAGGGTGTTGTTGTTTGGCCTTGCGAAAGAAGGAGGTCTTGGCCGTGAAGAAGGTGAAGTCGTCGCTCTCCTCGTCCAGGCTGCAGTATCCGCTGCTCATGCTGTTGCTGCTGGTCATGGAGGGCGTCTCCGCCGTGTTCACGGTCATGGGGGAGAGCTTCAGGGGGCCGGCCTCTGGCACCAGCACGGCACCAGAGAGCAGCACGTCGACAGCTTTAAGCAGCGTGATACTATCACGTTTATGTTCCCCTCGGAGAAAGGCCAGACGACGAGAGAGCCAGACAGCCACGGTCACGACGGCACATAAGAAGTTATAGCTCAGTGTCCCCCAAGTGTCCGGAGAGTTTCAGGGTACCTCGGCTGATGCATCCAGGGAGTGAGAGGCCCCACCGACGAGGGGTGAGACAGGTGAAGGCTGGCTCAGATTCAGGTCTCGGCGTGCCACCGGAGAGGGACCAGGAAATTTGAGAGCGAGTGTTGTATGGCGTCACTTCCTCCTGCCGTCTGTCCGTGTGTGCGTGGTGGTTAATACACACACATGCGCCTCATATTATGTGCAATGCGAACACATACAATGACGTGAATACACACGGCTAAAAAGAAGAAGGCTTTTCAACCTGCCTGCTCACAGTACAAAAGCATCCGACTGTCCAGTTCAAACAAACACAAATGGGACACACGCCAGCTGTCACAGGGTCAGATTACAGCTGGGTTTCAAGTTAAGCCCTGGTCACCTGAGAGCACCTGCCATTAACCCACAAACACACATACAAGCTTAAGCGCACACGTGTTCACCAACACATGTACAGTACATAATACGATCCGCTGGTTCTTCTTCTTGTTCTTCTTCACTGTAGAGGGATCAGCTGGTGAGACGTCTATCTGTCGTACCTCATCCTCATCCTCACAGCCTCTGCTTGACTCTCTCCTTCACTGACTGCTGTAGACGTTGTGTGGAAGAGAAGACTTTTTGCATCTCACTTCTTCTCTTCCTCCTCTGTGTTTGAAATCCTATTGGCTTTGGCAGCACTGCTAGAGACAGATTGCCTCCCACACAGCCTCTCTCTCTCTCTCTCTCTCTCTCTCTCTCTCTCTCTCTCTCTCTCTCTCTCTCCTCTCTCTCTGTATTTGCAGGCGTTTTGTGCACCGTCCTCACTCTCTCAACCATCTGTGGTTGAGTGTGTTATCAGCCTGCGAGCTCTTTGCTGAGGCGCACAAACACTCCCCCCTCCCCTCCCCTCCCCTCTTTCTCCCTTTTCTCTCTCTCTCTCTCTCTCTCTCTCTCTCTCTCTCTCTCTCTCTCTCTCTCTCTCTCTCTCTCTCTCTCTCTCTCTCTCTCTCTCTCTCTCTCCTCTCTCTCTCTCTCTCTCTCTCTCTCTCTCTCTCTCTCTCTCTCTCTCTCTCTCTCTTCCTGTGAGCTAGTACTGCACCCTGCAGAGCGCAGCCACTTCCTCTTACAGAGAGTAGCTGAGCGAGCGAGAGGGGGGGGGGGCAAGGGTGTTGCACCAGTGATGAGTGAGAGAGCTCCAGTTTAGCATAAGAGCATCTGATCGGCAACGGCGCGGGGGCACTGAAATCCT
>NC_136790.1:21615169-21632669 GCF_951216825.1 Electrona antarctica | reverse complement strand
AGGGGAGAGTAGTAGGCAGAGCAGAGAGCACTGAAGAGTGAAGGATATTAATGGAGAAGCATTGGGGGGGGCCCAAGCTAATTTGAGTCAGCGAATCTGCCGGAGGGACATTCTGTTAACCGAAAAGAAAACGAGTGAATAAATGCATGCACAAGTAGGCAGGAGAGGAAGGGAGAGAACTGTGTGGAAAAATAACCGGCAGAGTACCCAAAAAGAGCTGTTATGTAACAGACGGGTGCGAGACATACTGACACTGTATCCCCACACCCACAGGCCATTAAGACTTGCAATAGGGTAGGGGGCAGCCTATCTCCTGTTTCTGTAGCGTGAGGCAGATTGATGTACAAGTACAGTACAGTACAGTACAGTACAGTACAGTACAGTACAGTACAGTACAGTACAGTACAGTACAGTACAGTACAGTACACCCCCTGGACATGACAGGTATATGTCACAGGGACGTTTGGGTGCCATTTAGTCTTTGGCATGACGTGGCCGGCGATTGAACCCCAACCTCTCAGTCTCAGGGCAGACACGCTAACCACAAAGCCAGAGCTGGAGCCGCCAATGCCAATGTCAAATTGGGGCGGCGGTGGCTCAGGGGTAGAGTGGCTGGTTGCCAGTTCGAACCCGGGCTCCCCCAGAGTCAGTGTCAAAGTGTCCTTGAGCAAGACTCTGAACCCTAATTGCTCCTGATGTGCTGGTTGGTGCCTTGCATGTTTTCCGCCGCCATCGGTGTATGAATGTGTGCGTGAATGGGTGAATGTAATGCACAATCTATGTAAAGCGCCTTGGATAAAGGCGCTATATAAATGCACCATTTACCATCCCACATTCACCCGGTGGCCATTTTGCTATTACGTTGCAAATCGTGAGGTAAGAAGTGTGTTGTGTCTTGTCAAGCCACATTTTGAGAGGAGCGCTTATTTTGGTTCACTCAATGTCCTTATAAATCATGTATATATGCAAGGCTTGCACATAATATGCATGACTTTTTAAAATCTTGATAACAAAGTAGGTGTGCTTGCCTGCACCGAGCAGCTGATGGGCTCGCAATCGCATGCCCATCGACATGAGCACGACATCCAAGTTGGCAAGCAGTGGTTGACGGAACAGGTTTAAGCAAAACAAGTGCACCCTCTGTGCATCTCAGCAGGGTATGCCGTTTCCTGTTCCTCGAATATTTAGAAAAAGTGACGGAAGGGGAAACTTTTGAGAGCAAGATATGAGCAAAGATAATCAACTTCAAAATCTCAAAATCGTTCAGGCTGACCTCTTAGACACGCAAGTGCTAATGGCACTGAAAGTATAAGGTGTGGCTGAAGCATCTCAGCAAGTACTGCTTTAGGATTGATACTCTTTACCTGGTTCAACTGGTCAGACTTATCATTGTAGTGTTCAGAACCCTCACCTTGTGTTGAGGGCCCGTGGAGCGGTGGCTTCTGGGAGATGGAGTTCCCCTGGGCTCACCGTCCCTCTGGTTGCAGTCCAGCTGAACCCGGCTCTCACACTCCAGGTGGCAGGTGTAACTGCAGTCTGACGGACAGAGAAATGCAACCAATCAGATTTGTGCACAAATGAGGAACAACCAATCGGTGAAAAGCAACTCAATTGCACACCACACCGTTCAAGTTTCTACCGTCCTGTTACACTCCTTTGGGTGCAGAGATGTTATCTATGACAGTGGTTGCCAAAGTGGGGTCCGGGGACCCCCAGGGGTCCTTGAGGGAGTTCCAGGGGGTCCCCAGCTAAATGATAGTTTGGAACCAAATGGACCCTTACGGCTCTGTAACTCTGAGAGTGTACAAAATGGAACCAAATGGACCCGATAGGGTCCATTTGGTTCCATTTGTACACTCTCAGGGTTAAATTAACATTGATTTTACAATATAAATTGGGGGTCCCAGAGATAGAAATGCCGTTAAATGGGGGTCCGTAGACTAATGCATGTCAAATTGGGGGTCCTTGAAATTAAACGGGTTGAGAATCACTGCTAGAGCCGTAAAAATCTTCTCTTATGGGGGTCTCTGGCATAAGTGGCATATATTTTCAAATGGGGGTCCGTGGGCTAATTAGTGTCAATTTGGGGGTCCTTGACATGAAAGAGTTTGGGAACCACTGATCATCTATGTGTCACACACTAGAGCCGCAGCCACTTTACAGCCACATCAAGCCAGCTCCACCTAGTGGTTGCTGAGAGACTCACAGCTCCAGGCTACACAGTCCCAACAGGCCAATGTAGTGTATGTGTGTGTGTTGACTGTGTTCTTGTATTACTATACTTAAATGTCCCCACGAGTATGGTGGCACTTGAAAAATATACACTGTGAAGATCATTTTCCTGGTCCTCACAAGAAAAATCGTCATATTTTTTACATAAGGCTTTATAATTAGGAAAAGATATCAGGCTGGGGTTACGATTAGAGATTTCGAGGTTCCGTTTATGGGTTGGGGACTTGGGGTTAGAATAGACATTAACTTAATAGCATTAACTCAATAGCATGGCCCAGTGTGAATATGGTGAATAGTGCACACTTCTCGGGGTGTTATTTTGTCACTGTATATTTGTGTAATCTTTACATATGTGAAATTTGTTCTCTGCATTTACCCATCCTATAAATACTAGGAGCATGTCAAGATGCAACAACCAGCTAAAAACATCTTTGGGATAATCAATCAATTATATGACACTAAGTCCACTAGGTGGCACTGCTGTACCTTGCATGTACCTTGCACTTTATAGTAGATACTCCCTATAGTACCATATTCAGGTAGCTAAATTATTGTTCTCCCGTCATATTCTGTTCATTCTTCAACCTGTAAATACATCTTTGCTTACAACAGAGCACAGAGCAAAGCACTGCAAAGCAGAATGCCTGGCTGCAAGTTCACTCCAGATTAAATAAAAGTCTCAAAGTGCACAGCTCAGCAATGTCATGAAAGTAAAAGAACAGCCAGCCAGCACACTAAATAAATGTCCTTTTCACATAGTTTGCTAAATATGTGAAAATTACATTTATTGTGTGCTGGCTGTTCTCTCACTTATTTTTTTTTATTTTCACAGAGCACACATCTGTATGCTGTAAATTCTGTATATCCAACCTAGTTGGTTGTTTTTATTTTTTTACTTTTGTACCCTTTATTTGAGCTTAATAGTATTATATTGTCACAGTCTGTGAAGCATGTCACACCAACAGTTCACTGCTCCACGTAGCCTGCTTAAGGGACAAACAGAAACGGAGCCTTTGAACCTAAAAAGTTCTGATCTCCAATGCAATCCTCTCTACAGCAGGGAAAGAACGGTCCAGTTTAGAATAGTTCATGGGTATTTCCCCCAAAACGTCCCAAAGTAAGCATCTTTGTTCTTTTAACAGGAACCACATATGACATTTCTTGGTCTGTTTATGCTCCGTGTAGTTTATTGTGGCCTCACTCTGGAACCATATTCCCCCCTGAAATACAACACACTCCTCCAACTGCTCTAGTAGTCTCTCAAGTCTTCTTTTCCGGAAAGATAGCCATCTACAAGCTCACACAACGAGTCACCATTGCAACGCGGTGAGCTTGTAGGTTGGCTATTGTGGACGGCCGTGTACTGTAACACTGAAGAATAACAACGGGGCTAAAGTGGTTAAAAAACATGAGAAAGAAAGTGCTTGGATCCAGACAGACAGACAGACAAACAGATGGGGAAACTATGAGTCACGCCTCTGTTTGTGGCTTTATAAAGAGGGAAGCACACTGTGATCTATGTCAGTTCATTTATATTCAACACTATAAAAAAATACATGGACGGCCCCTTATTCTTAAAATAAGAAATATGTCAAGCTCTGAGGAAGACCTACATCGGTCGAAAACGGTAGGCGGTCTTGTGTCTTTTTTCTTTTCCTTCCTCTTTACAGATATTTTGGGGGCTTTTCTGCCTTTATTTGGATAGTAGTACAGTGGAAAGCGACAAGAGAAACTGGGAGTGACATGCTCAAAGGTCACCGCCGGGCTCGGGAGTCAAACCTGCAACGCGCTGTCATGCTGCATTAGAGCCTATTACACTGTACAGTACTATGTGGTATGCGACCGTAACCACAAGGCCATCGGCACCCCCGGACTGGTGTATTTTTATATGCCCTGAACAATAACAGCTTTTGAATTATAAAGGATTGAAGTTAGCCTAGGGGGCTTCTGTTCAGCTATATCCTTAAAAAAAGGTCCAGTGATCTTTTTCAGTAAGGCTTATACAGTGTTGAAAAGAAATATAGGTTACATAGCTGTATCCACCATAACCCTAATCCTTTTTCTCAGACGAGGGTCTGTGCACGCGCGCGTGCGTGTGTGCGTGCATGCGCATGTGTGTGTGTGTGTCCATAACAGAGGGACGCCACCGATTGCCCTTGTACTCACTCAGCAACCAGCATGGTAACCAAGGCAACAAGCCCATGCAGTCCCGATGCCGAGCTCAAACTGTACGTGCTTCAATTGTAACAACAGAGCTATGCAGCCATTTAATGACAATAAACTAATAAAGACTAATAAACTTGTTTGGAAAAGCGCACTGCGCTTTTCCAAACAAGGTTACGAAATTGCTTTACAGTACAAGATGAAAAGAACAGCAGGAAAGCATTTAGCCTAAACATAAGCTAAAAAGACGATAGTCGGAGCTAAAGGGAGGCTAAAAAAATTTATTGAATAAATAAGTACTATGACAAGGGCTTTGCATGAAAGTAGGCTATATTCCCATGAGTGATTTAAAAGTTGATACTGACTTATTGTGAGTGTTTCAAAGCTATACAGGGCCCAGGCTGCAAGGGCCTGATCACCCTGCAGGGGCCCAGACTGCAAGGGCCCGATCACCCATACAGAAAAGGCCTGATCACCCAGGGGCCCAGGCCACAAGGGCCTGATCACAGAGGGCAGGGGCCCAGAGTCTGCAAGGGGCTGATCACCCAGGGGACCAGACCGCAAGGGCCTGATCACCCAGAATAATGAGGTGTGTTTTGGGAACAACACCCACCACCACGAGGGCCCCTGGCTGATTAACATTGGGAAAATAATGACATTGCAGACAGTGCTTGTGTTCACACAAACATGGCAGAACTGTATTCAGTTAATACTTATCAACTCAGTGAATCCAGGCTAAAGTCCCTGATATGAATATTAATGCCCTTTATTTAAACTCCTAAACTAAGGGGTCTCATCTGCGAATGGGTAAAAGGAAGTGGTTCATTCTTCATTCTTCATTCTGTGTTGTGACAAAACAATTGTCATTTTTTGAAACAGTTGGACAAAACTGGACAAAACTTATTTTTCTTCTCGATTGGTATACGGACAAATGTGGACCAGGCTAGTTCACAATTTTGTATATCAAGCCATAAAAGTTGTTCAGATGACCGATGGGCCCAATTTGCCTTTCATTGATTGCATACTTTGCATTGCAAATATTGGACATGCATACCTTGCCATGCTGAGACGGTGATATTGCTCAGCCCAACTGGAAGGCTTTAAATGGCATCAGCAGATTCTTCAAATGAATTACAATTCACAGGAATCCAGTGCAGAGAAGCAAGGATGCTGCAGGATAGCTGCATGTACTGTATTATACTGTATGTCAACACGGAATTATAGCCTACATAGTGTACCCTATATCTGCATGGAATATAACCTACATAACTGTATGTATTCTATATCTGCATGGAAAATAGCCTACATAACTGTATGTATTCTATATCTGCATGGAATATAGCCTACATAACTGTATGTATTCTATATCTGCATGGAATATAGCCTACATACAGTATGTATTCTATATCTGCATGGAATATAGCCTACATAACTGTATGTATTCTATATCTGCATGGAATATAGCCTACATAACTGTATGTATCCTATATCTGCATGGAATATAGCCTACATAACTGTATGTATTCTAATCTATATCTGCATGGAATATAGCCTACATAACTGTATGTATTCTATATCTGCATGGAATATAGCCTACATAACTGTATGTATTCTATATCTGCATGGAATATAGCCTACATAACTGTATGTATTCTATATCTGCATGGAATATATCCTACATAACTGTATGTATTCTATATCTGCATGGAATATAGCCTACATAACTGTATGTATTCTATATCTGCATGGAATATAGCCTACATAACTGTATGTATTCTATATCTGCATGGAATATAGCCTACATAACTGCATGTATTCTTATATTGTATCATGCTTGTTCAAGTGGAGCTACTAAGTGTTGCCTGATACGGACAAAGAACCGGCGAGGACTGCAGCAGAGAGAGATAGAGAAGGACAGGGAGAGAGAGAGAGAACTGCAGAGATAGATAGAGAAGGATATGGGGATGTGAGGCGTGTAATGGCAGAGTGTGAGGTATAGAGAGAGAGAGAGAGAGAGATGGATACTGTGTGTCCAGGGGGAAGGGTTGTGGAGGCGGGCTGACAGGAGCGATGTGTCTAGGAAAGAGGAAAGTTCAGATAAGAGCCACTCTACTCATTATGATTAGAGGTCACTGCAGAGAGAGAGAGAGACAGAGAGAGACGCAGAGACAGAGAGAAAGAGAGAAAAAGAAAGAGAGAGAGAAGAGAGGCCAACCCAAACAGTGATGTAAAAAGGAAACCCGCGAGGAGAGGAGGATGCACACTCCCATCCTGTCCTGTCCTCCTTCATTATTCACTTGTCCTACTTCTTCAGACCCACTGGTTTCTGCGGCACCTCAGATCAAACTATAGCGAGTCAGTCGGTCTATCGGTGGAAATAGGTGAGGACTGGAGAGCGTTGGGTGGGTGGGTGTAGGTGGGGCTTACGAGTCGTAAGCCCCCAGGTGAAAGCCGCCGTAAGTTATGATGCCTTCACCCGCAAAGCGTTTTGTTCAAGTTCATGGTGAGAGCGGGTGGGTGGGGTAGGGTAGGTGGGACTCCGTGCATGGGAGAGGCTGTGCGGAACATGGGAGGGCCTGTGGAAGATGGAAACTCACTCCTAATCCATGGCAGTCAACAGGAGAGGGCAAGGCCTTCCATCCCACATTCTCACACTGATAACATGTGTGTATGCAGGCACCACAGAGACAGACGCGCACGCACACGCACATGCACACGCACACACACACATACTGTATCATCGCCGCTAGGCAGTAACCACACTATATCACTATATTGTAACATTTTATGTTTTGAGCGCTACCTGGATGATGATCATACTACAGCGTCACATAAAAGTATCAAAAGTAGCGTGAAGATCTGCTACTCTGGTCTGCATTTGAATCCTGAAAAGTACCAGAGATATGAGGTTTCCACCCGACGTAGACACAATTTTCTTTGTTTTAAGTTGTGTGTTATGCTGCGTGTATAAGTACAGGCCTATTACGATCAGAGGATTATGTGTTTGTGTGTGTAATGCATTACAAAGGGGTTGAGGGGGATGCTGGTCAGACTGTCGTCCAAAGCCTCTCAAAGATGCCTACTTAATCCCCTGTGCAACTCCCTCTGTAAATGCCTCTCAGACAGAGAGCTCTTATGGTTCATTAGAGACTTATGTGTGTTAATATCCTCGCCCCCAATGGCCCCGCTAATCCACACACACACCACACACACACACACACACACACACACACACACACACACACACACACACACACACACACACACACACACACACACACACACACACACACACACACACACACACACACACACACACACACACACACACACACACACACACACACACACACACACACGTTCAGTAGACAGACACATGTCTCTCCCTCCCTCCATATCTCCCCAGGAAACATACTGTATGCCTGTCTGTCTGCCTGCCGCCATACGGACAAGCCCCAGTCTGACCTGACTGAGACAGTTCCAAATCTGTTAACGGTCTGTCTCTTTTGTCTGTCCTCCACACATCACTGACACGCTCTTCTTCAATATACCAGACAGTGACAGAAAAACAACCACCCACTCACGTCCCCAGTCTAGTCATGGAGACTCTGTGTCTGTCTGTCTGTCTCTTGTCCCTCTCTCTGTCTGTTTGTCTCTACTTCTCTCACAGGGCGTTTTTTGAGCACACACACACACACACACACACACACACACACACACACACACACACACACACACACACACACACACACACACACACACACACACACACACACACACACACACACACACACACACACACACACACACACACACACACACACACACACACACACACACACACACACACACACACACACACACACACACACACACACACACACACACACACACACACACACACACACACACACACAGGAACGTCTTGGGTTACAAACACTGACGCAGAAAACGAGACGATTTTATGGCTCCACGAGCTGCCAGGGGGATGAGAGCGGAGAAAGAAAGGGGACGAGGGGTAGAGTGCATGGATGGAAAGACGAGAAGGAGAGGAAGAGAGAGAGACACAAGAGAAACAATTAAGCAGAGAGAGAGAGAAAGTAGGTGACATACATTACCGTATATTGCTACTAGCAATTCCCTTCATCTACACAGTAAAATCTTTAGTGTTTAATTTAGCAGACCTGAAAAGACCCATGCTGGTCCATTTGGTTCCATCTGTAACTTATGGTATACATTTCACCCCTTTTAGCTCTCCCCACCACACCACAAGCATGGAGTTCTACTGCTATGCCACCAAAATATGGAATGCCGTACCAACCAACAGTCATAAAGCCAAAAAGTGTGACTCCTTAATCTCCTTCAAAACTGCCACAAAAAAAGAGTACCAGTTTAGTCTGCAAACTGCAACTGGTCAAAAAAAAGTCTTGTAATCTTGACACCAGAAATGACCCCGCTCTTCGGTTCGGCTCTTTAGTTGTGAGCCGTTGAATATAGCTTGTTTTGACCAAAAACGCGATCTGGGAAAAGAATCTTATACAATTTAGATACATTTATTTTTCTAAATCTGATGATGTTGAGGTGGATGACAGAGAGACAGAGTTTTCACTTCCGGTACATTTCCGGTTGTATCCGTCTCTTAACAACCTAGTAGTGTCATTCATATGTTGGCGAACAGCGCCCTCTGGCGTAAACCACTGAAAAGACCATATGACGTGATATGTCATGCTTGGCATTCAAGCGTTGGATTCGAGGGGACGCGATATGATGTGCTTGGCAGTCAATGGGCTCCATCTTGCGCCACCCTTATCCCTTATCCCTAAACCCATTTTTTACTATTTTGAAAATCATTTTAAAATAGTTCAACTAGCCGATCTACTTCTACACGTTGTGAGCTTATAGATCAGCTATTTGAACTATTTTAAAAGGTATTTTTAAATAGTAAAAAATGGCAAATAAGTTTAGGGATAAAGCAAGATATAGCCCATAATGTTGAATTCAATACATAGGACCACAATGGAAACAAGCCCTTAGTATTAGGGCTTTTTGTGTCATCCCTTTAGCATCATTGTATAAATTGTACCTTAAGTATTACTATTCAATCAATCAATTAATCCCATTTAACGTTTTTTCTCCAGAATGTATTCCCAGCTGTGTCACTTTTGTCTGTTTTATTCATTCATCATTACAACAGGCCTAACATTTCACCTACAGCAGCGGGCAGTGGTGGCCGAACGGTTTGCGGAGCGGTCTTGATACCGGAAGGTCACCAGTTCGAATCCCCGGACCGGCATGTTAAAATTACCACCGCTGAAGTGCCCTTGAGCAAGGCATTGCACCCCTACCATGAAATGTTCTATGAGCAGGGTGTGGCTGTAAACAAGCATCTCGAGCTTAGTCCACTTCCCTGGGTAAACAAAGAACTTTGCTTAATTTAGCAAGTCAGAGGGAGAGGAGGTGATAAACTGTTTTAGATTATTGTACATATACGTATGTGTGAGTGCATGGGACCCGAATGGAAACAAGACCTCAAGGTCTTTCTTTGGAAATCCTTTTGGACCAAAATGCCTGAGTGCACCTTGTGCTGTTTGCATTTTTATATTGTCTATTCAAATATTCACCTGCCTTTGTATGAAGTGAACTATGGTAGAACATTGGGTTGCATAGCTAGCTACCCTCGCTGACTATGAGACCAAATATTGTCCTTCATCTGTCACTTCTGTGCTCTGACAGCAGTGACTGCATTTTTTTTTTTGAGGAATGTGAAAGGGAAATGGTTGTATTTGTGTTATAGTATCCTTGATGGATGTTAGTGCAGGTGATATGTGGGGGGAAGTATCAGGTGGATGCACTTGTTTTTATATCATCTCTGTTGGGTGAATATGTCCAAAACTGTGACTTTTCAGGATTCAAATGTAAAAATATCAAAAGTATTATTCATTCAGTAATATTCATTAAATATCATAGATTTTCTACCCAGAAATACCCGTTTGTTTACAAACATTTTTATCTGGTCTAGGACATCATCCAAAGCGTTCTACCAAAAGATTGACATTGCTCCAATGTAAAGCATTACATATTATGCTGCGCATAATATGTAATGACTATAAACATTACATATTATGTAATATGTAATGTTTATAGTAATGACTATAAACATTACATATTATGTAATATGTAATGTTTATAGTAATGACTATAAACATTACTGTTTATAGTCTGTATAAACAGACTAATTAAATAAGTATTTAACTTAATTGAGGTGCTGGGGTAGAAAAGATCACAAAGAAAAACAATAAACCTCATCTGCTCCAATGTAATTTACAATTTACATTTGACAACTTTTGGAGCCAACACTCTTCATCGGGTCAAACCAGTTTGACCAGATCAAGAGTGCAGGTTTCTTCTTCTTCTTCATCTTAGTCTGTTTCTTCATGACTTGAATATACCTGCATGGACTGAGCATGCATAAAGTGAGTGGCAAAGTGAGTTTAACGTCGTTTAACGCAGTTCAATGCAATCAGATAGGACTTTTCTCAAGGCCAGAAAGTTGTTTTTGCCACTCGTACTGAGTGGCAAAACAACTTTCTGTGGTTTCTTTCAGTTATGCGGAAACGCGTACTGCGTTTCCGCATAACTGCCGGCAGTGCCGGTATGATGATGTCACGCGCATACCCTCTATTCTTATCTTGATATCATATGCCATGTCTCTCTCTCTGTCTCTCTCTCTATCTGACGTTAGAAAGCAGTCGAACTGGAACAACAGGAGAGACTGCTCTCCTCTTGTTTCCTTCCTACTGAGGACGAGGTTTGTCTCTCTCCTGTGTTGTGGAGAGGAGTGACCAGTCAGTCAGTCAGTCTACCGTGAAGTCCCCTGTCCTCTCTCCTGTGTTGTGGAGAGGAGTGACCAGTCAGTCAGTCAGTCAGTCTACCGTGAAGTCCCCTGTCCTCTCTCCTGTGTTGTGGAGAGGAGTGACCAGTCAGTCAGTCAGTCAGTCTACCGTGAAGTCCCCTGGTCTCTCTCCTGTGTTGTGGAGAGGAGTGACCAGTCAGTCAGTCAGTCAGTCTACCGTGAAGTCCCCTGGTCTCTCTCCTGTGTTGTGGAGAGGAGTGACCAGTCAGTCAGTCAGTCAGTCTACCGTGAAGTCCCCTGGTCTCTCTCCTGTGTTGTGGAGAGGAGTGACCAGTCAGTCTACCGTGAAGTCTCCTGGCCTCTCTCCTGTGTTGTGGAGAGGAGTGACCAGTCAGTCAGTCAGTCAGTCTACCGTGAAGTCTCCTGGCCTCTCTCCTGTGTTGTGGAGAGGAGTGACCAGTCAGTCAGTCAGTCAGTCTACCGTGAAGTCTCCTGGCCTCTCTCCTGTGTTGTGGAGAGGAGTGACCAACTCAGCCTACCGTGACGTCCCTAGTCTCTCACCTGTGATCACTGCTGTTGGGACAACAGAGAAGCAGAGTCTCCTGGCTCCAGACATAATGGCCTCTCTGTCTGGCGATCACACACTGATGACTGTTTACTGTATGCCTCCAGCTTCATGAAAGCCTGGTTATACTTTAGTTGTGTGCACCCGCCAGTGTTGCACGCTAAAAATAGCCGATCTGCAGGGTAAGGTAACAATGTTGTACTGTATGTTACTGTACACGTGTTTCAAGGCCATTACGTATACTCGAAACTCTTCTCATTCTTGAAACTCTACCTCATACCTGTCCAACTGCTTCTCCAACGTGAATGACACCCACAGCCACTACACTAGAGAGAGGTCGACCATGATTTAGAACAAACAAAGCATGGCCAAATTCTCATTCTACTACTACCGATGTGACTCACTAGTTTCTTTCAAAATTGGCCTAAAAGAAAAGAAAACCTTTCAGGAGAATACAAAATCCCATAGAAAGGTGGTGTCGTTGTTTTTTGTCTTTGTCTTTTTCTTTTGTCTGCCCACTCTTTCTTCTTTTTCTCCTTCTGAAATTGTTCACTCTGAAGCGATATTGCCCTTTGCCCCTGTTAAGTGTTGACTCGATGCCATATGTAGTCCTGAAGAAAGCAAGGATGTTACAGAGACACTGGAGATGGAGTCACTTGGAGGGGGGGGGGGAAGAGGGGTGAAAAAAAAATCCTGGGAACTGCACTTGTGTCCTATGTATACATAGAAATGCTGTTATTGTACTGCTTTTTCCAAATAAAATAAATATTATAAAAAAAAAAAAAGGTGGTGTCATTCATTCACTGCTACCGTTTTTATATACCGTATGTGTTCTTGATGACATGTATTATTGTGTTAATAATTCTTTATGCTACGTTGATGAATTGAATACATTGGTCCACAATGGAAACAAGTCACCGGGACTTTTTTGTGTTATCCTTTTAGCACGTGCTAAATGTAGCACGTGCTGTTTACATTTCTGACGAATAAAGTATTCAATCAATTAGTCAATTCAAATACAGTGGTTCTCAACCTGGACAAGTGCATCAAACAATGACCACCCCACCTACATAATACTGCACATATACACTTACGGTAGGGCTTTATAAGAAGGCATAACAGTCATTCCCTTTTATACTGCTGTGTTTTTCTACAATGAAAAACGTATTGCAGCATGATGCATTGTGATATTTTAGACCTGCTATTGCACAACAACCGTGTGCAAAACCACACACAACCAAGTAGACCAAGCCCTTAACAGTCATAATTTCATTTTTAAGCTTTTCCCCCCTCACTGTAACTTTTTCCCCCTAATGTTTCTTTTTTCATTTCTTTCTTTTTCCTTAAATTAAACACGCTTATGTATACTTAAATCAACAAGCAACAATATATATTCTTAAACATTTTATAACATTTTCCCATGTGGACCACTTTTATTTATGCCATGGATCATTGGTTGGTGTTCTAATTAAACCATTTCGGGCGGGAACCCCTTTTGGTGTTAGCATTATGTTATGCTATGAAAAATAGCAGATCTACAAGCTCGTAGGTCTGCTATTTTTGAAAAATCGAAGAACGACTGACAGAAACATAGCTTTTTCAGAAAACTGTCAGGATGTAGAAGACATTTTTAGAATCTGATCTCAGGTCAAAATGTCAGGGTCAATAGTAATCTGAAGACTGACCTCTTCAGACTCCACCTTAGACTGTAGAACCTGGCGTAGTGCTTTTAACCCATGCAAAGGTTAACATGTCATTTAGAAAGCATGTTATAGAGACAGATGCCAGGTTCATTTGTTGACCTGGCATCCTATTGTTTGTATAATTTCAATGTACATATTATTTATGTTTTGATGTTTACGCTAAATGTCTAAATTGTAAATGATCAATATGTTCCATTGAAGTCCGTGATCAAATGACCCAGCAACAACCACCACCACCACCACCACCACACCCAACAACAGCATAGAGAGAGAGGGAGAGGAAACTCCACACATCTTCTCCATTACAGACACTCAATTCCACTGTACTTTCCATGATGGGCACATTAGTGCCCGTCAAAGTGCCCTGGCCTGGCCTGGCCTGGCCTGGCCTGCTGCTGCATGCCCAAACCTGAGGTTCTGGACAGGAAGGGAAGGGTTTCTGCATGGGAACCAGGGGCCTGGCCTGGCCTGGCCTGCTGCTGCATGCCCAAACCGGAGGTTCTGGACAGGAAGGGAAGGGTTTCTGCATGGGAACCAGGGGCCTGGCCTGGCCTGGCCTGGCCTGCTGCTGCATGCCCAAACCTGAGGTTCTGGACAGGAAAGGAAGGGTTTCTGCATGGGAACCAGGGGAAATGCCCCAGCAGCACTCTGACCCATTCTTCCCTTTCTTTCTTTCGCTTTTATTTTCTCTCCAAGCGACGGCCAAGAAAACTAGCCTACCATCCATTTTGCTGACCCCCCCCCCCCCCCCCTCTCTCTCTTCTCTGTTCTCTGTGATTGTGCCTCCGTCAGCACAGCACCTCTCTCTCTCTCTCTCTCTCTCTCTACAGCACTGTGAGCGAGCAGCGGTGCAGCTTCCAGCAGGGTGGCCCTGAGAGCATCTAATCCCTGCATGCGTGTCAACTGTCAGTCTGTCATCACTGCTGCAGTGCCAACAACAACCTCCCAGTCCCTGCTGCTGCGAGCCATGATGGAGCTGCACAGCACAATCTATCTGCAAGTCTTGAGAGTGTAATAAACCAAGATTTTTTTTTACACTCAAGCATAGCACAATAAAGCTGCAATCCAGAACCTATTAAATTCTGTTTTAGCCAATCTGTTGAGTATATGTAAACACTTTTTGACCTGAGATCAGATTCTAAAAATGTCTTCTACATCCTGACAGTTTTCTGAAAAAGCTATGTTTATATGTCAGTCGTTCTTCGATTTTTCAAAAATAGCAGACCTAGATCTGCTATTTTTCAATAGCTAAAGCATAACATAATGCTAACACCAAAAGGGGTTCCCGCCCAAAATGGGTTAAAGCCTCTATTCATAGTGGAATGGACGTGAGTTACAACTTTACCACCACGTTTTTCCGTCTACACCAAATCTCTTGGACAAAAGTGTAAGATTTACGAGCTCACACCATGTGGCATTGGGACGCGTTGTGAGCTTGTAGATGTGCTATTCCTTGGCGATTGTTAGAACAGGCATGCTGAGGTTGTAGATTCAAGTGGCTGCATTTCCTCATTCTAGTCTCAGTGGTAACATTCTTCTTGTGAGATTAAGTACCTCGGACATTATATCTCTGATGATCTCACAGATGACAAAGACATTCACAGAAAACGGTGAAAACTGTATGCCCAGGCAAATATACTGATGCGGAAAAGTGCTCTAAAGAAGTCAAGGTCTCACTTTTTAAAGCTTTCTGTACTCTGTTGTATACTGCTCACCTGTGGAGTAACTACAAGGCTAGTAGCATGCAAAAGCTAAACGTTGCATATAATGATGCATTACGGTTGCTGTTGAGGGTACCAAGATGGCACAGTGCCAGCCAGATGTTTGTTAACTTGGGGGTTCATACTTGTCAAGCCCTTCTAAGAAACGTAATGTATAAATTCATGTGTCGGTTAGAAGAGTCTGACAACTCTGTCATGATTTTACCAACCCTGTGAACCCAGAGTCTGAAATAAAGATTGAATTGAATTGAAATGTAATACAATTGAACTAACCAACTAGTACATCAGCAGCGGTTGGAGGTGGTCTTCCTACTCTCTTCCATTGAGATATTTAGACACCGGTGTCAGCTAGGACACCTACTGGACTGATTGGCACTGTAGCACTGCCTGGAGCTCATAATGTAAGTACACTCTCTCTCTCCTGGCCAAGCGGGGTTCGCCTCTCGCTACACTGATAGAAATTGGGTCTCGTGTGCGAGAGACAAGGGAGACCATGCATACAAAACTTACGGACTGCGGCTTTAAACGAACACCCCGGATTTTGCTGTGCACAACACCTGATACTGGGCAAACACACACACACAGTGAAAAGCCTGGGGTCACCTGATTGACCGTATGAGCTGAATCAGACACATTCCTCATGTGACTGAGCTTGCCACCTGCCAGCCCCTCTGAGCGTGCACGCAGGGGCACACACACACGGGCACACAGTCACACAGTCATACACACGCACACACTCACAGCTCACACAAGTTAATTGGGGTGGTGGCACTTTGTCTCCCTGCTCTTCTATCGAGCCGTAGTGTCTCACCTAGACACAGGGTCTGACACACATTTTGACTTGATGGTCAAGATTCAGTTTATTCCCTGAGCAAGCAGTCAGGCTCTATCAGCTCAATGGTAAAAACACCAGCAAACAGCAGGAAAACGTTTCAAATCCAAGGCAGAAGAGGAAAGTTAGAGATTTTAATCTTAGGTTAGTACAGATTTAAATCTTAGGTCGGCAATTTTACGAATGCCATTTTTACCCCTTTCTGTCATATTTAAACCCAACCTTAAATGCCTGACTTATATTTAGTTGTGCGTTGGTGTCGTGTCAACGATAATAATAGCCAGTCTAAAAGATCAGACTATTTTCGGGACACGACTGCAGCATGTAACTATATAAACCTGACATTACTCCATCAGTTAACCCCTAAACCTAACCTCTAAAATCCTAGGCTAACCCCAACTAACGCGCGTGCACAAACACACACACACACACACACACACACACACACACACACACACACACACACACACACACACACACACACACACACACACACACACACACACACACACACACACACACACACACACACACACACACACACACACACACACACACACACACACACACACACACACTTTATACATGTCCACATGCAGGAGAGCATACAAGGACACATATTCTAGGTGCAGTAAGTTCACATTCACAATAAGCATATTTCACTATGGGTATATCAGTAACGGTATCTCCGCCATATGTGGCGGCTGCCAATTATAGCAGGGAGTATAAGGACAGCACAGTACTTTATAGCAGGGAGTATAAGGACAGCACAGTACTAGTATAGGGACAGCACAGTACTTTATAGCAGGGAGTATAAGGACAGCACAGTACTTTATAGCAGGGAGTATAGGGACAGCACAGTACTTTATAGCAGGGAGTATAGGGACAGCACAGTACTTTATAGCAGGGAGTATAAGGACAGGACAGTACTTTATAGCAGGGAGTATAAGGACAGCACAGTACTTTATAGCAGGGAGTATAAGGACAGGACAGTACTTTATAGCAGGGAGTATAAGGACAGCACAGTACTTTATAGCAGGGAGTATAAGGACAGCACAGTACTTTATAGCAGGGAGTATAAGGACAGCACAGTACTTTAGCAGGGAGTATAAGGACAGCACAGTACTGTATAGCAGGGAGTATAAGGACAGCACAGTACTTTATAGCAGGGAGTATAAGGACAGGAGTATAGGGACAGCACAGTACTTTATAGCAGGGAGTATAGGGACAGGAGTATAGGGACAGCACAGTACTTTGGAGTATAGGGACAGGAGTATAGGGACAGCACAGTACTTTGGAGTATTGGGACAGGAGTATAGGGACAGGAGTATAGGGACAGCACAGTACTTTATAGCAGGGAGTATAGGGACAGGAGTATAGGGACAGCACAGTACTTTGGAGTATAGCGACAGGAGTATAGGGACAGCACAG
>NC_136790.1:21555169-21612669 GCF_951216825.1 Electrona antarctica | reverse complement strand
ACGTCAACACATGAGTAAAAGGCCATAAATGCTGAGGGCACAAAAGAACAATGCATTATAGGTATACACAGGGCAACACAAACACACACAAAAGGATAGATCAGCCCTACTGGCTATACAGGGGGGGACAGACAGAGGGAGGGGGTACACAGACAATGAGTTGCAGGGGTTGAGGCCATTGATTGAAGACAGACAGACAGACAGACAGACGCACACAATGCTCAAATAATTTGGTCCACAACCGGCCTCATATAGCCAGCCCAGCTGTATTCATCACTTCTCCCTATCAACTCTTTCCATCATAATTGCTCTTCTTGAAACCATTTCATATCCGTCTGTTTATTACCAATTAATTAATGACCCTTCTCTTAAAAATGCCACCTCTTTTCTTTGTTTATTCCTCCTCTCCTCTCTCCCCTCCTCCTCCTCCTCCTCGTCCTCCTCACCTGAGGCGGTGATCAGTGATCCACTGGAGGATGTTCTCCGGAGGATGCGGAGGCCTTCGCTCCAGGAGCGAGACTTGGGCAGCCTCTTCAGCAGGCGGCCCAGTCGCCGGGACACCTGCCCAAAACAGGCGCCACTCACCGCCGCCTCTGCCCCGTCCTCGCCATCCTCCGAATCGCCCTCCTCCAGACGCAGACACACCTGGCTGAAGAACACGCGTGATTCAGCCGTCCCGCCTGCCTCCTCCTCCTCCTCCTCCTCTGACCCCCGACCTCTGGGGGGCGCTATCTGTGGCATGGTCGGAGAGTGGTGGTGGCTCCATCCGGCCGGCGCCGTCCGGAGCGCGTAGCTCTCGCTGCTGGCGCTGCTGGCTCTCCTGCCCCTGTCCCGCTGGGGGCTGCCCCAGCGCCAGCCCCCCCAGTGTCCCCCCGCCGCACGGCCATCCCAGCGGAGCCACTCTGCCACCGGTGCCACGCTCCGAGCAAACAGCCCCCTCTCCGCGCGCTCTGCCACCCCTCCACCTGTAGCCCTTCACTCAACGACTCCCCTGTTGTCACCTGTCCCCCTCTCTCTCCCCCTCTCAACTAACCTGTGCACATAAGCCCCCCGACACACTCTCTCTCTCTAGCTGTCCCTCCTCTTGTTGAGCCGTTCACTCACTCCTCTGACTGCCGCTGTCAAATGATTCCCCATCCTCTCCTCTCTCTCTCTCATTCGTTCTCTCTCTCTCTCCGCTCTCTCTCTCTGTGTTTCTATATACTGCAGCACCCACACACTCTGCAGCAACAAACAGCGCGGCTTAAAGAGACAGAGACCCCATCGACACCAAACCAACGCACTGCCGCTCCTCCTCACTGTCCCTCCTCTGTCCCCCGCTGTGTCGCCGTCCGGCTCCTATAACCTCCCGTCCCTCCGTCCTTCCTGCATGATGAGGGGGACGCCTTTCATCGCTCACAGTGTCCGAGCGAGGACAGACATGCAGTGAGTGAGTGAGAGAGAGAGAGAGAGAGAGAGAGGGATCGGTCCGTATAGGAGAGGGGCAGCAACGTCACAGAGAACTGCAGTGCCGCGTCTTAACTTCCCGTAGAGCCTTGCACTCTCCTCTCTGTCCTTGGTAGCCCTAGGAATCAATCCTGCTCCTCCTCACAGCCCAGGTTGGTGATGGGAAGTGAATCATTCGTCGCTCCGAGGTGCCGAGAAATCCTATTGGCCTAAATGACTTGCATCACACCAGCTGTGTGTGTGCGTGCGTGTGTGCTTGTGTGTGTGTGTGTGCGTGTGTGTCTGTACGGGCGGACACGCATGTGTTGGTGATATACTGTCAGTTGGTTATTAATATGCACTGTGTCAAAGAGAGAGAGGGGCTGCTGGGATTTCTGCTGCCCTACTTCTTTAACTGTTCTTAGGCACACTACATCAATTACACACATGCACGCGCACACACACCCCTTATGCACGCGCACACACACCCCTTTGTGACATAATCATTATGAAAAACCATGATAGGGAGGCTGATGAGTTATTAAAAAAGAAGGGGGAAAAAAAGTCAAATCACACCTTCTCCCACCACTGTATAATCGCTACATTTATAGGCATAATGTGCCTGCATGGGCGTGTATGTGTGTGTGTGTGTGTGTGTGTGTGTGTGTGTGTGTACCAATATGCGTACGCATAATGGCTATATGTTTGTTTGTGTGTATGAATGAAAAACCACCGGTAGAGATGTCTGTGCAAAGATGTACTGTACTGTACTGTACTGTACTGTACTGTACTGTACTGTACTGTACTGTACTGTACTGTACTGTACTGTACTGTACTGTTATAAACTTTACAAACTTTTATACCATTTAAGTGACATAAAAGTCAATCAGATATATAGTATATATTCAAATTTTGCCCTTTACGCGCAAGATTCGTATCGGCCGATCGTGAGAAAAACAATTGGTGATCGTGGTCGGTCCCAAAAAACCTGACCGGAGCACCTCTATCCAAAACTGTTACTTTTCGGGATTCAAATTCAAAAGTATCAAAAGATTGACATATGCAGATCTACAAGCTCAAAACGCATCACAATCTGCTACTTTTGATGCTTCCGTGTGACGCTCGGCTGAAGTACGATCAAGTTGCGGCAGTCATTTATAAAAAATCACACCCGTGTGAACTGAGTGGTGCAAGGTCTTATATAGCCTGATCAGCTGTGGTCTGACGTAATGTCCATGCTCATTTTTTTGGGTCCCACGTACAGGTACACACACGTACAGGTACACACATACATAGACACAAACATAGATACAGACAAAGCTGGTTGTTGGAGTGGTTTGCACCACTCAAAAAAAAAACACAAAAAGTTAGAATATGGAGATTAGAGGTTTCTACCCAACAACAACCATATATACAGCCTCTCTCTCTCCTGTTCCTCTCAGGGTCTCTCTCTCCATCTCTGCAGTTGTATCACTATCCGCCCAGGCAAGGGCCGTTCTAAATATAACTAGAGATTCCCCACCGTTCTAGCAGACATTCATCACTGCAGGTGTGCACACACACACACACACACACACACACACACACACACACACACACACACACACACACACACACACACACACACACACACACACACACACACACACACACACACACACACACACACACACACACACACACACACACACACACACACACACACACACACCCCCTCCTGAAAAGATAATCACCTTGTTCTGCACAATCTGCTGCTTACTGGCACTGCTACTGTACACAGTTGAATCTGGAGTATGAATTAAAATCTTTACAAAAGTGTGATGAAAAAAAACAGCAAGGGTCCATTTTTACACTTTCAGAGTTAACTTAACACTCTGGGATTTGCACTGCATTAGCCATCAAGGTCAAACAATGTCATGTGACAATTAAAAAGCCTTTGATAATTATTATTATTACATGATCCCTGGATTGAAATTATTTGAGATAAATAATTGCAATTAATTTGTCATAATTGCAAATTTGTAATAACAGTTTTTCTGCTCTTGCATGATTGGATTTGTACTGTGAGGCATTGTGTTGTCTGCAAAACTAGCTCTTACAGATCCACACCTTACATGCACTCAGCTTTTATGAATTATTTCTGGTGTTATCGAACACTTAGTTGGTAGTAGGCCTGACACAATTATTACGTAATCGCCTAATCGCAATTATTTGAGATAATCAAAAATGTTTTTGCATAATCATCTATCGTTTCCACGTTGAAAAAAGTCCATACATTTTCAAACATTTAAAAAAAAATAGCAGATCTACAATAGTTGATCTACAAGTTTACAACATGTCACGACTTATTTTGGTGCTACCCCTTTTGGACTAAGTGTTTGACTGTACTCTGTTGCTGTTTTTACATTAATGTATAATAAACTATTCAATCAATCAATCAAAACTATTTCCGCTATTTTGTATATTTTTTGGCAAGATTTTTGAAATGTGTCAGTGATTTCTTTGCATAGTTATGTGTCACATCTGCCTGTCCAATTTGTCATTACGAAGCCTAAAAGGCCAACAGAAATACAAATTGTAACGTTCCAATGTTCAATACAAAAACCACAATTGAATCGTTAAGCAATTATTTGTGTGGCAATTCATCGTCAACTTAAATTTGTAATCATACAACAGCCCTAGTTTGGTAGTCTGGAAATCAGAAGGTCACGTATTGGCCTCCTGGCTTGCCCTCTATATGTGTCAAAGTGTCCCTGAGCAAGATACTTAACCACTGCTCTCCCCCGAGGACTCATCATTCATGACCATCTGAGCAGCCATCAGCTGGATGGAGATGAAAATGTAATTCCCCCCCCCCACAGGATTATATAAGGTACTGTCCAAATTTGGGCTGTATGTTTCAGCCCAATCCCAGCCCCCAATCGACATGATTAAAGTTAAATAAATCACACTTGTGTGAAGTGAGGGGCGCCCACTGTATTTATATCGGCCACAATGTGACGTCTCACGTTGTCAATGTTTGTTTAACCCATTCTGAATGGGAACCCCTTTTGGTGTTTTAACTAAGCATTATGTTATACTTTAGCTATTGAAAAATATATATTTTGAAAAATCGTGAAAATGCGGCACACATCTTTGAATATATATTCTTTCAGAGCGAACGTTTTTTCAGGCCTAAATGTCTTAACTGCTGCCCTAAACAAATTAAAATAGACTTGCCTACCATTCCGTTTACAGGTGCTCCAAACAAACATTACTGCCATATTACATGCCATGCATTGGAGGGGCTATAGTGCCCCTCACAAATAAAACTATAGGTGACAACCATCTATGCCATGCAAGCACTTCTTTGGCCTCCTGACACGACAGTGTGCACGAGACATTTGGCAGCGATCTCACTCCAGCGGTTTGTGTGTCTAATAGTTAAAACTGTACTACTCATTCATACTCAAAAGTATGAATGAGAATTCAGGAGAGGTTTTAAATCATTTAACACGGTTGTACTCCCTCCACGGCAGACCATGTGAATGGAGCTTTGAGAAGGTCTGTGGAACTGCTGCTGAGGAGGTTCTTTTCCTACTGCAGGACGAGGACAAGGCCTGTACTGTATATATATGGACTGAGGAGGTGGGGGTGATGTCGTTGGTGTGTGTGTGTGTGTGTGTGTGTGTGTGTGTGTGTGTGTGTGTGTGAGAGTGGTGGGGGGTAGAATAAATTGGTGTACATATGAAGGACACCATGGGTTCAAAGAGTAATAACATTCTACAGGAATGCCTTTAGGGCATGGCTGAGTTTAACTGTGTGTGTGTGCGTGCGTGCATGTGTGCGTGCATGTGTGCATGTGTACGTGTGTGCAGTGAGTTTCTCCCTGTTTTCTCCAGTGACTACAGTGACCAGCACACGACCCCTAATCTGTGTGTACCCATGAGAGACCGAGGGGGAGAGAGAGAGAGACTGTCAGACAGAGTGACAGCGAGAGACACAGAGAGAGACATACTGTACAGAGGGGGGAGAGACAGAGAGAGACAGACAGAAAAAGACAGAGAGAGACAGAGAAAAAGAGGGGGGAGACAGAGAGACAGAGAGAGAGAAAGAGAGAGAGAGAGAGAGAGAGAGAGAGAGAGAGAGAGAGAGAGAGAGAGAGAGAGAGAAGCTGTCAGACAGCGAGTGACAGCGAGAGAGACACAGGCAGAGACAGAAAGGGGGGGGGGGGGGAGACAGAGAGAGACAGAAAAGACAGACACAGAGAGAGACAGACAGAAAAAGACAGAGAGAGAAAGACAGAGAGCTCCTACACGACGCAGTAATAACAGATATCTCTCAACAACTCATTGTTTGTCTTTGTTTAATCGTGCTGAGTCAACAACATCATCAGACTCTATGGCAGCTGGCAGGGGTCAGTTATACAGAGGTCGTCAGCACTGCTGCTGTGCTGAATGTTTGCAAAATGTACGCCATTCTCCTGACCTCTGGAGCGTTCACCTTGTCTGCATGGTTCTCTCACAGACTCATATCGTTGCTGTCGGGGCAGAAACCTCATATCTCCGTATTTTTTGTGTTTTTTTGGTCCATTAACGCCCTACTTGATCATACTACAGCGTCACACGAAAGTATCTGAAGTAGCAGATCCACAAGCTCGGAATGCGGCACAAAGCGACATGTTTTGAGCTTGTAGATCTGTTCCTTTTGCTGTTTTTTTATTTGAATCCTGAAAAGTAACAAGGTTGGACATATGAGGTGAGGTTTCCACCTGATAGAGACAGAGATATTGTCACTGTTGGGACTGAAACCCAAAACGGTTCACTTTACAGGAAATAGAAAAAAAAGAACACGTATTCCAATGGCTCCAGTGTAGTTAATATTTAGTCACAAGCTCTTGTTAATACTTTTCATTGGTTACAGATGCACTCAACCACTTTAAACCTGGCGTGTCCCTGTTTTGGGCATGCCTTTATAGGCAAACAACTCTTTTAAGAAGTTTGAGTGGCTATTTCTGCCACAATGATATATAAAATGATCAATAAAATGTTATGAAATAAATTTATGGAAAAACTAAAAAGGCAGAGATGCAAGGTTTCTTCCCAACAGCGCCAACAATATTCAATACGAGTATATAACAGACAGACAGAACTCTTTAAATATATAAATATTCCTCAGAGCTGCTGTGACCTTTGTTAATTATGATTTTCTGTTCGGCAGCATCTAGTCTCTTCTCATCCATAATCACATTTTCTCTGCTATAATAATGTCCCATACAGTACATTACATACAGCATGTGATAAGCTTTGATTTGATCACTCAATAAAACGGAGAGCCTTGCTGCGACTCACAAGTGTCTCTGCATAGTGGTTCCTAGACAGCGTGATTCTCTGACAGATTGAATTAAATATTAATCTGACGTCTGACTCTATATGCTTTCCAGTCTGTAATCCCACCCACCACCACGCCAACCCTATAGAACGTAATCCCGTGGCAGGAGGAGACGCACACGGCGGCTGGGATTAGGAGGCTCCCTCCCCCCCTCCCTCCCTCTCTCTCCTCCCCTCTCTCCCTCCCTCTAGCTCTCTCCCTTCCTACAGCGAGCAGCAGAGTTATTAACTGGTGAATGAGAAGTAGGGGTGTGCCAAAGTTAGTCAAAGTAATCGATATTAATACATCTATTTTAATAAAACAATCAATTTGGGTGAGAAAGAAATTTCTAATATTATTTTATTAAAATAAATTATAATAATACAGACAATGGCAGATCTATTCTCTGTTTTGCACAGCACCATTTTAATACAAAGTAATTTTTTTGGTGAGTTTGGCGTGCCGAACGGGAAGGGGCAGGCCCGGTTGAAAAAAAAGAAAAAAAGGCGAACGGGAGACAGGCCGCCCGCGGGCCCACAGACGGCCGTCAATTGCCACCCCAGCCCCCGATGACCCGTTTATCCACGTTGGCCAGGGGGCGAGTGGGCATTTCGTCTCCCTTGAGGGGTCCGGCCCCAACCCGGCCGCGGCCTCTGGTGCCGGAAAAATGGGCGCGGAGAAACAGTAAAAGTGAGAACAATGGATCGGGGGGTTCCATTGTTCTCACTTGTACTGTAACATATACAAGAAATCGATAGAAAATAATCGATAATTGGGGCTCTAACAGACCATTAATAACAGAGAGAGAGAGCGCTGCATGGTAGAGGTAGACAATCTGGTCTGTCACACTTATAGTACTAGACAGTATGCCCTCAGGCTTGACGTACAGTACAGGCACAAGATGTACGGACATACAGTGCATATATTGTATCTGAATGGTTCAGACAGCACGTCTCTGTCTAAAGACGAGGTTTAGATTTAGTTGAAGAAGGCCTCCGGGCCGAAACGTCCATTTCTGCTGTTGTTGTTGCCTGCTGGGGGAAACCGAAACAAAAAACAAGAATCCTAAAAGGATATAACGTGAGGGCTGGTATTCTTTTCTTTAGACCACATCCCTACTGTTCTCATGTTCTTATTACTTAGATTTGTTTTTTTATTGACCACAAATATTACATTTACTTAGATAGCATGTTGTTTAGACAGATGTCTAATTGTTTGTTGTACACTCTCAGAGTTAAATTAACATTGATTTTACAATATAAATTGGGGTCCCAGAGATAGAAATGCCTTTAAATGAGGGGTCCGTAGCCCAATGCAGTTCAAACTGGGGGTGCTTGAAATGAAAATGGTTGAGAATCACTGCTAGAGCCGTAATAAAATTCTTCTCTTATGGGGGTCCCTGGTATATCTTTTAAAATGGGGGTCCGCAGGCTAATACATGTCGATTTAGGGGTCCTTGACATGAAAACGTTTGAGAACCACTGGTTTAGAGTTCATGCTTACTCTGCCTATTCTGATCTCACACTTGTTGTCTCTCTGGATAAGAGCGTCTACTAAATGCTAAATTGTAATTGCACATGAATAACACACCATCGTTGCACTGGCACTATCACTTGACACTTACTGTACTGTGTACTATACACTTCAATGTTTGATATCTGCTGCTGAATGATGTCTCTTGGCGCAAGATTTGTATTTATTTTGAGCATGCACGATGCACAACCTCAAATATGTTTTATATTTTTTTCCTATTTAACTTTTTCCTTTTTCTTCTCCATTCTAATGACTAGATTAATCGCTGGGAGCTTGTACTGAAAATAATTTCACCCACTCCGTCTCACCTGTAAACTTGAGAAGTGACAAGGGTATGCGGTATGCGCGTGATCATCATCAAACCTGGAAGTTATGCAGGTACACCTACCGAGTGGCAAAAAAAAAAATACTTTCATTCTGGCCTTGACAGCCCATACATCCAAACAGAAAAGTCCTATCTGATTGCATTAAACAACGTTAAACAATGTTAAACTCACTTTGCCACTGGATTTGCCATTCACTTTATGCATGTGCCTACGCTCTATATACTTGAAGTTGAAGCAAAACGAACGATCCAACGGAATACATTACGAACATCTCCAGCTGAAAAGCGTTTCTTTCAGTGGGGAATCAAGTAAATCACAGAGTGACTGACACGGTCGTTCAATGATGTCTTAAATGAGACTTGTTAGGAGAGTTACGGCAAGCGTCTTGGCTGGAGCGAGAGATTCCACTGTGGAGGCTCGGCGCCACATCACAACGCTACCCTGCAACCACGGTCCCTCCCGGGGGACGAGGTTCTTTCTATAGCACAGGCTATCCTATATCCAACAATGCTGGCAGCGTGGATGCAAAGACACCGCCGATGGTGATGAATTACAGACGGGAGGAGAGAGGGAGGGATAGAACAAGAGAAAGACAGAGAACTGCAGGGTGGCGTGTGTGTGTGTGTGTGTGTGTATGTGTGTGTGTGTGTGTGTGTGTGTGAGGGGGGGGGGGGGGGGGTTATGGTTGCAAAGCCTACGTCTCACACTCCCTGTCATTTGCAGGGTGTAGTTGAACTGCAGGAAGTTTAAGAAGCGTGTGTGTGTGTGTGTGTGTGTGTGTGTGTGTGTGTGTGTGTGTGTGTGTATCTGTGCGTGTGCGTGTGTGTGTGTCCTGAATGATGTGTTATTTCAGCTATGATCCGTGAACCCCGGCTCCGTTTCTATTTGAGCAGCTTTGGTTGTTGTGCCCCAAACCCAAAATACCCTGAAACTCAGAGAACGCTCCTTATTACCTCCTTCTCTTGTGGTGGCCTAACTGTACGCCACACACTACTAATGCTTTCCAACATAAAAGGACTGGATTGTAGTATAGTAGTGGTTTCTCAACCTTTTCAGGCCACACAACCCCCCCCAAAAAATCTTATTGTTTATCTCACAGAGAATTCAAGAATTCAGAATTCACCTTATCCGACGGACAAGTACATTATTTTTTTGCGGCTTTCGCCTTTATTTAATATTTTTTTTATAGAGGGACAAGACAGTATGCTGACAGGAAATGGGGGAGAGAGATGGGGGGGGTGACATGCAGTGAAGGCCGTCGGGAACGGGAGTCGAACCCGCGGCACACTGCCAGACTCGGACTACCGGCCAAGGTGCCTGCACCGCTGAGCCACGGCCCAGGCCGGACAAGTACCTTTTTAATATACTTGCATGTCCTTGAAGATGACAAGTGGGACAAGCCTTAATGTCGACCCCTGAACCCCTGGGACTCGAATCTACTATGTAATCCTAATGCGTACACACTAAAGACCTGTAAGGGTCCATTTGGTTACTAACTAACTATCAATCATGTAGCTGGGGACCCCCCCCTCCAAGGACCCCTGGGGGACGAGAACGACCACTGCTCCCGAGTACGGTATTCCTCCTTCCACACAGAGAAAGGCCAACTCGACCTCCATAACCTTCTGTAGAGGCGAGGGTCCTGAGGGAAAACGTGACTGGTTAAAAAAAAGTGCTTGTGTATGCGTATATTTGTGTGTTTGCGTGTGGACATGGCATGCATGTGTGCAGTACACTAGTGCTCCATTAATCACTTTTCTAACAGCTGAGTTTCTGCTGATAGCACATTAAATTAGATGTCCCTGCCATGCAGTCTCAGTCTCTCTCTCTCTCTCTCCCTCTCTCTCTCTCTCCCCCTCGCCCTCCCTCCCTCGTTTCTATCATGCTTATTGCTTACACTCTATCCTCCCTCCCTCCCTCGTTTCTATCATGCTTACGCTCTATAGGGCTAAGTTGTTAAGACCCATATTTTGGGTGTAAAGAATATTCCAAACTTCCCATGTTAGTAGAATAAGGAATTCTAATGACATACAGCTTTGGTCCCATGTACTGTAAGTCTGCATCTGAGCAGACTTGAGAAAGAGTGTCCCTTCGCAAAGTTCACAGACAAAAAGAGATTATTGAATCAGACTACTAACGTGGGAAGTTTGGAAAATTCCTTTACACCCAAAATATAGGCGTAAACAGCTTTGTGAATCAGGCCCTAGACTCTAGTTTGCAAAAATGTAAAATGTATTTCCTGGTGCTGTGTCATATAGCCACATATAATAATCCTCCCTCTCTCGCTCTCTCTTTCCATTTCCTCCACCACCAGTCTCTCTCTCTCTTCCTGGTCTTCTTTGTCTGCTATAATGTTACTGATCTTCTTTGTCTGCTATGTTCTTCACATCTCGTCCTTTCTTTTCTTTCCATGCCTCCTTTCCTTCGTTTTTTTATCATCATGCAGTGTTCTGCAGTGGCAGAGCCTCCCCATGACAGAGCACTGCTGACACGCTGCCAGCTCAGCATTCACTGGCTTTCTTCCTCTCGTTCCTTCTCTCTCTCTCTCACACACACATACACACAGGATTGTGCATGTGCACAGCACGCATGGAGACACATAAGAACACAAGCACAGGCGCAAACAAAGACACACACACACACACACACACACACACACACACACACACACACACACACACACACACACACACACACACACACACACACACACACACACACACACACACACACACACACACACACACACACACACACACACACACACACACACACACACACACACACACACACACACACACACACACACACACACACACACACACTCTGCAGGGCTGAGCTCAATGTTTCCAGCAGCACTAAGGGAAGTGTCTGTGCATCTTAGCCAGAACAAACACACATTGACAGTCAACCGGGTCAAACTGACTCGGTCCAACATATTCTCCGCGTCCCACAACATAACAATGCACATGGGAGTATCTTATCACCATTCCGGCAGCTCTCTCAATGGTTGTGTGTGTGAGATGCGTGAACACGTGGCCAGAACACAACACAAAGACATACAGTCGATACTGCATCAGCTACTGTATTCATTACAATATTGCGTAGAATTACTTTATGCAGTGCCCCATTGTTGCCTTGTTGTAAGTAGGTCATCAACACAAAGAATTTTAGATCCAAATCAAAATAAGACACAAACCAATCTTTTTCCCCAGAGTCATTGGTGCACCATTTCTTACACATTGCACAGTTTGGAACACTTTAATTCAAATCAGTTGTTCTCAAACACTTCCATGTCAAGGACCCGAACAGTCTGCGGTACAGATTTGGCTGCAGAAAACTGTGCGCAAAAAACACTTTTGTGTCAGGGTCCAGGCTCAGGGACAACCATAAGATGTGGCTCAAGTGTTTTTAAAAGTCATTCTGACTGGGGACCCCCTAGAACCCTCTCAGGGATCTCTGAGGGTAACCCGGACCCCACTTTGAGAAGCAGTACTTTAAACACATGACAGCAGATGTTTCTCTTTCAGATATGGGCTGAGGCCAAGCTGTTACTTTAGGGTTTAAGTTCTATCGTCTCTGTCGGGTGGAAACCTCATAAGGTCCAAAACTGTTACTTTTCAGGATTCAAATTCAAATATAGCAAAAGCAGCGGATCTACAAGCTCAAAATGCATCACGTCGCACCACATTTCGATTTTCGAGCTTGCCTTGCGGTCGTGGATGTGCTACTGTTGAGTAGCACAACGTAAAAGCATCAACGCTTTTGCGTAACACTGTATGATACAAGTAGGGGCAGGGCGTTAATTTGCGAAGAAACACGAAACGTTAAAAGATGGATATAGGAGGTTTTTTGTATTATAAATCTGTCCTATACACAGTATACACAGAGCACCACTAAACTATCTGTGTGTTTCACAGGACCGTATGGCTGCAAATCACTGTGACAGTCTAGCGAGGCTCTCTGGGAGGTGATGATGCTGGCAGGGACAGATAATGTGGTTTCCATGGAAGCGTTTTGGCTCCATCACCACTGGAGCCCAGCGAATGTCACGCTTTAAACCCATTTTGGGCAGGAACCCCTTTTGGTGTTAGCATTATGTTATGCTTTAGCTATTGAAAAATAGCAGATCTACAAGCTCATAGCTCAGAGCTTGTAGGTCCGCTATTTTTGAAAAATCGTGAAAATGTGCCTGAAATCTTTGAATATATATTGTTACAGAGCGAGTTTTAAACTCAAATCTTTGCTTCTGGGGAGGTCCCTGGAACAACATATTTTCAGATGGGGGTCGGTGGCCAATTACATTACTTTTTGGGGTCCTTGACATGAAATATTGAGCACCACTGATACAGAAACATAGGTATTTCAGAAAACTGTCAGAATTTAGAAGACGTCAGGCCTAAAAGGGTTAAACCCAGTGGTTCTAAAACATTTTCATGTCAAGGACCCCCGGACCAAATCCATATGTTTTTCTTTGCAGCAGTCAGACCCCAACCATTTGAAAAGGGTTTTGTGCCAGGGAAAATATTTGATCTAAAATAAATGGATGTACATTCTGTACAAGCTTGCAGCGCGCTGCATCGCAATCGCAACACGCTTTGAGCTTTCTGTACATCTGCTATTTTTGAACAATTTTATAGCCACGGTATAAACGGATAAAGTAATTAAATGTGTTGCGATGCTGTATTAACACATTTTATTAATACAGCGTTCACTGTTCTAACCAACTGCTCCACTCTGACTGTGCTTCTTAAGCACACACACACACACACACACACACACACACACACACACACACACACACACACACACACACACACACACACACACACACACACACACACACACACACACACACACACACACACACACACACTCTTGGGCCATTATGTTGCAAAACATGTAGAGTATGTACAGTCCACCCCTGGGACATTTCGAACAAAGGAGGAAACAAACAAAGAAGGAATGAAACTGAACTGAACTACACACAGCATAACAAACAGGCAGACATCTTTTGCACCAAGGACTAGTTCTATAGGAGAACAACAAGTAACTGTCATCATCATCACTGTGTAAGATGATGACTCCTCTCTGTCTGTCATCATTACAGCAGAGCTGTAATTACCCTGATCACCCCTTTAGAGAGAAGGGGAAAGGAGTCTCAGCATCTTCTAACCACTTCAACCCCATGGCATCCTTATTGTGGGGAAAGCTTTCGCAGAGAATATACGACGCACGCGCTGTGAGCTTGCAGATCTGCTGATTTCTGCAAAAGCTTTAATCACAATAACAGAAAACAGAAAAGACACTATAGTAGCCTAGGTTAGAGCCCTGAGGAACTCCGCTCAACTATATGGGTGAGCACTGAGCAGAGTAACTCATTGGTTAATTTCAAGGACCCTCAGTTTTTTGATCATGCATTAGTAGACCACAGAGTCCTGTTTGATGCCAATTTATAATGTGACCTTCAGACCTATACACTGTAAAATGCTTAGCGTTCATTTAACTCTTGAGAGTGGACAAATGGAGGAACCAAATTCCCTTTAATAACAGGGGCCAATTCGGACGCCTGGCTTGGTCCCTCCAAGGTCCGGAACCTCACGTTGAGAACCAGTGCAGCAATAGGCTAGCTATACTATATATGATATCCAAGAAAGTACACTTACTTCGACACTTGAGCGCCCGTGCGGGGATCTGGCGGCTGCACACGTCGCACCAGTCCTCCTGCGCCACGGGCAGCTTGGGCTCGAACCGGTGTCCCTCGCCGCTCTCGGCGCGCACCCGCGGGTCGGGCTCGCCGTTCTGCAGCAGCGGGAATATGGACCAGGCCTCCAGGCGGGGCCGCTCGGTCCGCGCGTACCGGACCACCCCCGTCCTGCCCTGCGTGAGCCTGGCACCGCTGGCACCCCGCTGGCCGTTAGGCTGAGGAGGGGACGCGGCGTGCTGCTGCCTCCCGCTCGGTGCGACGGCTTCCCGCTGCGCTCTATTATCGTGTCCATTGTTGGCACCCGACGCACTTGGCATGACATTGGCCACTAATGTCCCCTTGGGTGAAGAAGAAGTCTTCCTCGTCTCCCGACCTCCTCCTCCTCCCGCTGCGTTCAGGTTGGAGTCACAGCAGTCGACGCAGTTGCTGTTGCAGTCCGAGACTCCCGCGGTGGTCCCGCAGCGGTCCTCCGCGCCCTGGCTGGCCGGGCTACGTGGCGCATGAGCGGGCAGATACAGAGCCCCGCGCCCGTCCGTCCCGGTGGTGGCGGTGGTGGAGCTGCCACTGGGCATCCCTCCTCCTGTCACCGCCGCGTCTCTCGCTCCTCTCCCGGGAGGAGACGTACCACCACCAGCAGTAGCAAGCCGCGGGTTATTCTGGTTGTTCCTCTGTGGAGCAGGAGCTCCTCCTGGTAGCTGCTCCGTGGTGGTGGTGGTGCTGGTTGTTCTCGGCTCACACTCGTTCTGCCTGAACATCATCTTCTCCCGGGTGGAAGGTTTCTTCCTAACGCCGCCGCTCGCCGTCACTTTGAAGAACAGCAGCGGTGGCGGTTCGGACCCAGCCCGGTGCTCATGTGGACCTGGACCCGCAGGACCCACCACACTCACAGACGCCATTGTGTGCCCTTCCCCTTAGAATATGTGTGTGTTAGTAGCCTATGTGTGTTGTGTTGTGTGTTAATGTGTGTGTGTGTGTTATGTCTCAGTCTGTACTAGTCCGTGCTTTGACTGTAAACTCCACTCCAGTCCAGCATGTGTAGTAGGAGTGCTCCTAGTGACGCAGAGGATCAATGAGACAGCGTTTAAATGCCAAGGGCGCGTTCTCTTAAAGCGACAGCGCACACTTGGAGGAGTTGTACTTCGCCATTAAAACGGTGTCGCGCGGCGCCCAAAATGCAGATTTGAACTCATATAATGTTACATACATACAGGATTAACAAGGGAACTCTCCTGATTGGATGAAATTGACAACACACCTGAAGATGTATTTTATATGTATTATTAAACTAAGAGCTAGAGAAACGTGCACTCTATTCTAACAATGAGTAGCCTATCAGAATAGAGCTTTAACCTTTTAACATAAAACTTGTGTTTTTAACCAAAACACAGGCCTATCTATCACTTACAATACCTTTAATACAATTATAAATTCCGCAGTCAGTGTAGAAATAGTAATGTATGTTTTGTATTAATCGCGACCGAAGGTCGCAGTTAACTATGGAATCGTGCATTTCCCGTCAGTGTCTTGGTCATCATGTGACATCATCAGGGATGGAGCACGTGACATCACGTGACATCATCAGGGATGGAGATCATCAATATTAAGCCCATATAGGACTAAACCTCAAACCCATTGATCTCCATATGGAGCTGACCTGTAATGACATTCCATATGTTGATCCTTCCCCATCCATCCTTCCTCTTCGATGTCTCCCTTTTGGCTGATACCTGTCCATTTAAACTCTAGACCGGCCTGCCCCAAAGTTATTAGTGCAGCCGCGAAAACTAGAGTTCTCAACAGGCCCGAAAATTAAGATCTTACCCCCCCATACCAAAGCACCAGCGCTCGCCCAGCAGTCTGCTGTCACCCAGGCGGGCATGGTGTCTCTTGCCCTCAGACGTCTTACTGGTAATCTAAATCTACAACTAGAAACTAAAGCTGTCAAATAACTATAGTATAATGGATCAAAAAAAAAATAGCCTACTCAATTGGAACTTGGAAGTAGCTGTAGTCTACCTCAAAATAGGTGCACTGTGCAGTCAGTGTGAGTAAATGTACTTACAGCGTAGTTACTTCTGACCATCAGAACACTTGACGACATAAACCAGAGGTGACAATAAACTTTAGAATTAGGGGGCTAGGAAGAGTTAGACTCAATGTACTACTCAATACTACTTGTCTCTATTACACACAGTGTAATGGAGTAATTTTTAAACAATGTGGTGAAACATTGGCTTCAGCATTAAATATTCATCACTCACATGTGATTTCACTGACTGATGGTCACAGTGTTTAATCAGCTTCAAATTAACTGCTACTAATATGTCAATAAATATTAAAGCAGCACTGTAACTTCCCTCTACCCTGGATTTGAACCCAGTGCTGACATTTTTACCATTGAGCTAATAGAGCCTGCCTGCTTGCTAAGGGGATAAATTGAATCTTGACCATCAGGTCAGATCCTGTATCTATAGGTGAGACACACATGACCCATATAACACAATCTAACCTACCTATAGGTGAGACACACATGACCCATATAACACAATCTAAATGTCGATAAAATAGAAGAACAGGGAGACAAAATACAACCCCAATTGTATAATACGTTATTGTATTAAGATACAGGTTGGACGTACCTTTTTTGGGTGCAAAGAAGAACCTCTCTTTGCTTACGAAAAATCCTATTATCTTGAGCGCTTTTGAAGCATGGCAGGAATCTCATAAATTATTAAGGATAGATACATCTCTAATGAGAAAGACACCATTATGGGAAAATCCTAATATTCCTTATCCCATAGCTGATGGAGTATTGCAGAGATGGGTTAATAATGGAATCAGGACTGTGGGTGATTTATACAGCAACAATGTAGTATCAAGTTTTCAATTATTGTCAGCCAAATTTAATTTACGTAACCATGACCTCTTTAAATATCTTCAAATTAGACATTGGATTCAAGCAAAATCTATAGATTTCCCGAATATTCCGGAAAAATCCCCCCTGGAGGATCACATGTTTTGTAGTCTTATCACCTCAACTAAAGGATTAACTTCCTCCATATATAGTATTCTAAACAATAATTTACCAATTTACAATACATTGAACATTAAACATAAATGGGAGACAGACTTGGGATGCACTTATGATGATTTGGATTGGGAAATCATTTTAGAGAGGGCTCAGAGGGTTCTGATTTCCACCAAACATAGACAGATGCAATTTAACATTTTTCACAGGACTTACTTTACCCCGCTCAGGTTACACAAGATTGATAGGAGCATTTCCCCTATGTGCCAAAGATGTAAGATAACAGAAGGCTGCCTATTACATATGTTATGGAGCTGCCCACTTCTGATTGATTATTGGAAGTTCATCATGTCTACTGTCTCTGATATCATAGAGGTTGAAATACCACATGATCCAAGAATTTGGTTACTGGGTGACGTTACATTGATCAACACAAATTTTAACAAAGAGTATTTTGTGTTACTCGCAAGTACAGCTGCGAAGAAAAAAACTCACCTTCACAGAGACAATGGCTGAATGAGATTCCATCATACTGTACTCCTGAAAAGATACTGTACAATGTAAGGAGAAAGCCTGCTACTTTTGAAAAGATATGGGGTAGGTTCTTTGAGGTTCTACCTTCAATATCTCCTCTGGGTTGATTTTTTTGTTTTTTTAACATTGTTATTTTTATTTATTTATCCGAGTTGATGTCAAGTGGTGTTGTGTACAATACAGAGTAATGAGAGCTGTGTAGTTTACCTTTCTGGGGTTGGGGTGGGGGTTGGTTGGGGGGGGTTGTTTTTGCTGATTTTTGTCTTCTTTTTTTTTGAGTTTGTCTTGTTTAAGAAAAAAAGAAAATCTTGATTCTGTAATTCATTGTTTTAAATGATGTCTGTATTATCATTAAATACATTTTATTAATTACATTTTTGAGTGGTGCAACCACTCCCTTACGGAGCTATGTGTGTGGGTGGGTGGGTGGCTGGCTGGCTGGGTGGGTATGAGCACGAAAACAGCATGGCTGTTTTTCACCACCTGTGCGCAACCTAACACACACACAAACACACACGCACATATTAACTGTATATATGATGATTTTGGGAGTGTCCGTACAGTACAGTACAGTGACAGTACAGTACAGTACAGTACAGTACAGTACAGTACAGTACAGTACAGTACAGTACAGTACAGTACAGTACAGTACAGTACAGTACAGTACAGTAGAGGGACCCCCACACGATAACTCTGTCATTTCTCAACCGTTTCGGACGTGGTGCGGCTTGCGGGCGGCTTGCGGGCCGGCACCCTGGCCGTGGTCCTGTAAGTCTGGAACTTCCGGGGACCCCCCGGGGACCCCCACACGGAGTTGCACCACTCACTTCACATGGGTGTGATTTTTTTACTGTACATATGTGCCGCTTTAACTCCTGTGGAACATTAGCCTAATTACTTGCGCAAGCAGAGCGTGCAAGTAATGTTTTTCGTCAGGTACTACGATGCGTATGTCCCATGACGTGATGAAGATATGTACCAATGCCAGGGTGTAATTGGTTTACGATGGTGATGATATGTGTCAGTGTCGGGTGGATTAAAGGGACATACGCATCAAACGACCCGAGTAACCACAGTATACGACTAATCAACTCACAAATTACATACATATATACATAGAGGCATGACCTTTAATCACGTCATATGCTGCTACGGGACATACGCATCAAACGACCCAAGTAACCACAGTATACCGCTAATCAACTTACAAATTACATATACCGACACTGAAACATATCTTTATTACGTTATATCCTGGCATTGGTACATATCTTCATCACGTTATATGCTGCTACGGGACATACGCATCAAACGACCCAAGTAAACTGCAGTATACCGCTAATCAACTTACAAATTACATACATACGGTATATACATAGAGGCATTTCCTTTAATCCACCCGACACTGAAACAAATCCTTATTACGTCACCATTGAGAGCCAGTTATACCAGTACTTGCACGCTCTGCTTGCGCACTAGTAGGCCATAAATGGCCTACTAGGGTGCACATTTATGGCCATTTATGGCCTACTTGGGTGCAACAAGCAAGTAGGCACTCGACAGAGTGCAGTTCTAGTTCTAAATTACCTTTAATAACCGTTGCTCTATAAAAATATGGTAAATTAAATAATGTAATAATATGAGTTATTCTTGTTCAAAGGTCAAAATCAATTTTAACAGTAAAAAGTGAAGTGAACCATGATGAAAACATCATCATGGTTGTTTGTCTATTTAAATTGTGACAGTGGGAAAGTTATTACATTTTCCCATTAAAAAAGAACACATACAAAACCACATAAAATCCCCCCGGAGGTCAACTCAACAGAACTTTCAGTTTCTTTCTTGTTTCCAGTTTTCTGTGTGAGTTCTTTCACAAGCCCACTCTTGTCAGAGTGAAATGCTACTGTTTCTAGCCTACACATTGAATGACAGTGCACACTGCACACAGAGACCATGTACAATATTAAACACAACTGTTGCCAATTGATTGTATTGTATCAGATTTAGCTTCAGCTCATTACCATCTGCATTCCTGAACAACTGTAGATATTGTTGACCGGAGTCCCACAGGGGTCTATAGTCTAGTAGTGACTAGTCTAGAGCTCCTGCCTTTTCACCTCTACACCAAAGCTCTCTCTTGCTGAAAATAGCAGATCTACAAGTTGCCGTTGTGAGCTTGTATATCTGCTGTTTTCGCCAATTGTTTGCCCTAGAATAGAATTGCTATTGGTTTCATGTTGTTTGTAGGCCTACATATAAACCAAAAACCCACAATAACAATACACTTCATGACACATACTGTAATAGACATTGGGGGATATTAAAAGTGTAGAAACTAGACATTGGAGGATATTAAAAGTGTAGAAACTAGAAACATGTCAATGGACTGATCTTACTTTTCCACTGATAAGATGAACCCAAACAAACACACACACACACACACACACACACACACACACACACACACACACACACACACACACACACACACACACACACACACACACACACACACACACACACACACACACACACACACACACACACACACACACACACACACATGCTGGTATATTACAGAGCATGTAATATACATGCTCTGTAATATAGACGTGGCTCAAAACGTGGTTGGAGAAATAATATGTTTAGCAAAAAAGTGAGTTTTGGACGGCTCAACCCCTGTTCTACCGATGCAGGCATATCCTGATACGGTATACCTTTTCTCAGAGCTGAGGTTCCAGAGTGAGGTTCCAAGTGGAGCTAACATCCTTCTGGACCAGGATTGAATCCTCTGCTTGATTGTCTGAGTTTTTCTGTCTTTCTCTCAATAGTAATACAATCAGTGAAATGCAACGTCTCTCTCTCTCTCTCTCTCTGTAGGCTTCCAGTGGTCAGGCTGCAGGGATAACATTGCGTATGGAGTAGCTTTCTCCCAGTCCTTTGTGGACGTGAGGGAGAGGAGTAAGGGCCAATCCTCCAGTCGGGCCCTGATGAACCTCCATAACAACGAGGCTGGCCGGAAGGTAACTAAGAGCTACTGGCCCCATCATTTAAAAAGCACTTCTTAAAGGGAGTGTAAGTGATATTTGCTTGGTAAAACAAAGCCCTATTCCGATTCAGATCATTGGTATACTATAGTGTGTTTGTTCGGTAACAGGGCTCTCCCCATTTCTCCAGCTTTTTAGTCGACAAGTCACAGGTGCAGGACCTGTTTTCTAGAAAACAGGTCGGCCTATACCAAAAGCTTCCCATTTTGATGCATTCTACATTGTTGTATTTGCTACTTTTATTGAGCTAAAATAATTGTAGTACTGCAGCACTGAATGCACTACGAGCAGACTCAGTAATTTAATCAAGAAAGCACTGAGATGCAAACATCACAGATACAGCACACACACACACACGGGCTCAGATACAGCATACACACAAAGTAACCTATTCAGCAAAGACAGAGTCAATATCAATCTTGTGGATTTATGATTAAAAGTTCTTCTGAAGGAACAGGCAGAGTTGAAGCAACGGAAAACCGTTGCTGCTGAGGATTCATTCTAGGTTACCATAATAGTCCATCACCGTGGCATTCCATTAGAAATACAATAACACTAAAGGCATTAATGAGGTTTGTATTGAGCTGCCACAGGGCCTTAACTCTCTCTCTCTCTCTCTCTCTCTCTCTCTCTCTCTCTCTCTCTCTCTCTCTCTCTCTCTCTCTCCTGGGGCTCTCACAGCACTTCCTCCGGTCCACTTCCTTATCTTATTTCTACATTTGTGATTCAATATTTAATTTCCTATCTTCAGCTGTTTATAACAACATTGTACGGAGATACGAGACCCCGTGGTCTTGCAACGACAGCGGTCCATGAGCTGTTCCAAGGGAGTGGCAGTGGTACACAGTAAAAACCTCAGTGTTTACAATTACAATTTAGGCATTTAGCAGATGCTCTGAATCCAGAGCGACTTACAGTAAGCAAGGTAAACACAATGTACAGTAACACGTCAAATGTATTATGTATTTAACTCCAAAGAGAGTACAAATGGGTCCATTTGGTTCCATTTCTACACACTTCAGAGCATAACTCTATGCTTCAGAGTTTAATTGATACTGAGGATTTTACTGTGCGGTCAATATGGTGGTGCTTTCAAAACAAAAAGATACAGCCTTTTTGAACATCAATGCTCTCATTGTTATTATTACGTGGTGTGCTGTGCATAGAGGTCTGCAACCCGAGCCGAGTCCGACAGGGTACGTTCTGATTGTGTTGGATTAGATATATCTCTCTTGGTGGTAGAAAGAACATCAGGTCAGGCCTTGACTGTGTGAGTCATGAACTTGTGCAACTACTGTTGACATACATAGTTGCACTGAGAATGTTTGATCAAATCTAAACCACTGTTTTGTTGTAGCTACCTTGTGTCAGCTGTATTCATATTGAGTGTATACACTCAATATGCAGTACGTAGTATGCACTGAGTATGCAGTGCGTACTGCGTCTACAACAAGGGTTCCCAAACCTTTTAGTCCAAGACCCAAAAGAGAAATTAGACATTTGTCCGGGACCTAAACTAGTGAAAATAGCAGATCTACAAGTTCACAATGGGTCACTTCACACCATGTTGAGAGCTTGTAGATCTGCTTTTTAAAATATTTTTTCACACATCTTCTCTTCTGGGAGTCCCTTGCACAAAACATTTTCAGATGTGGTCTGACTCTGCGGCCAAATATATATTTCAATTTGAGGGCCCTTGGCACGAAAAAGTTTGAGAACTAGGCTACTGGTCTCAGTGTGAAAGAGAAAGTTCTCTATGGCGAAGTCTTTTCACTATGTCCCCGCTTTCTTGGCAGTTACTTGTTCAACGCCTGGAAACGAGGTGAAGAATGGCGTGAGAGTGAGTGAGCCGTAATGAGAACCTTTTATGTTCGCTAATCCTCTGTTTTAGACTACATGTGGTTTATACCAACATGGACCTCATCATAGGGGCATCTTAATCATTTAAATGCAAACAACATTCTTAGAATTGCATGTAATGATGCACCTCACAGAATAGCGTTTAGCAGACCTATGATGTTTGAAGTCAAAAACGCTTCATGGGTGTTATGTATCGGCCACGTTTGCTGCATGGATAATTGCCTTTGCCTTCTTTCAGAGGTGCCAAGAGGGTGTGTGAGACCTGAGGCCAATTCTACAAATGCCTTCTACAGTACATAACATCGGTATAGTTCTCAAACCTTTTCATGCCAAGGACAGGAAAATAGTCGATCTATACAAGCTCACAGCGCTTCGCTCAAGATATGAGCTTGTAGATCGGCTATTTTCACAATACTAGATTTTCAGGCCACTACGGCCTTCAATGTTGCGCTGATAAGAGGCCATTGAAGTGATGCACTTGCAGCACCCAGGTCCACTGTCATAGGCCTGTGCGACCTTGTTCGGGAGGTATAGGGGCACCATTGAACTCTGCACCCCTAGCTCAGAGAGTGTCAAACAGATTCTGTGTGTGGGTGTTTCAGTCAGGAAAGACATCATGGACAGGCTTTGCCAGCCAGCCTGTACTCATGTATGTGTGTGTGTGATAAGTTGTTGCCCTCTGGTGGCCACAGTGTGTGGAAGGACTGGATCCCAAATTACAGGACATAGAAATAGAAATATTTCAGTTAGACAGATATTCAGCTCGGCCACAGAGGGGAGCTGTTTGTACCTTACTGAAACTATACCTGTATATGATGAATACACAGTATTTTATAAATACTAAAGTAGCCTAGGAGACCACAGGGACACTTCGACACATTGCTAATAGCTGGAATCATACCTGGGACTTCCAGGACCGGAATAGTCCTGGCTCACTACAATTCAGCTATGGCTGCTAGGACTACATTTGATTTGTACATTCTGAAGTGTCTTTGTTTGGTCTTGTGTTGCAACAGCAACATAAACAACAGTCTGGAATAACATCAATACAATAACAGTCACAACACAAATAAATCTAGGTTCAATTCCTGGTAGGTTAGGCCTACATTTTATACTAAAATGGTTGAGTTATAATTATGCTTGGGTATTACATTACCGATGGTTACATTTACAAACAGTAGTGTTTATGCATAATGTTAGAGATGGTGAAAGTTTGGTATTGCAAGTTTGTTGCAATCTATAACTTTTGTGTTCTCACCAGCATCCGAACCCTGTAATCCCACGGGGAACAAACATACTACTGAGCTATGACAGAATCCCTGCTTAAGTACAATACTTGAGTAAATGTACAAACTTAGTTACTTCACACCATGCACTGGCAGTAATGTCTCTAGAACTGCACATTTTATTTTAAAAAAAAGGCCACAACCTAAAAGGATTTAGTTTAGAATGTGTTGAGGGGGTGTATGTGGTAAATTGAAGGTTAATTGTCTGGTACAAGCCTGGGGAAAACACTTCTTTTACTGTGGCCTCTCTAGACATTCTCCAACTCTCAAGGATTTAACCTTTAATTTTCTGATGAGCTTGCACTAGCTGTGTTTGTTTCTTCAAGAGCAGATATACATGATATATCTTTTCCACTTCAATATCGAAATAATAAATTATGTTTTCTAAAGCACTTTATCTGTAGGGGATGTATCTCAGTGGTAGAGCGCATGCTTAGCATGATGTCCTGGGTTCAATCCCCAGCATCTCCAGTCTTTATAGATGATTAAACAGCATACTGTACCCTGTGGATGGACAATGCTTCCTGCTGTGTGGAGGTCAACAGGCCCACCGGCTTAATGTGCTTGTGCATCTATTTATAACAGTAAATCTGTACGTTGCTCTTTAGTTGCCCTTGACGAGACAATGAAACTTCTACAAAAGGTACAGCATGTATTTTGCATTCTAACCGCTCTTGTGCAATGAGCACAGGGAGGTTTCTGTCTGAGGGATATTTAAGGAAACAAATTCCAAGTGTGGTACCGGTAATGACACACACAATTAAATGCTTAAAAACAAAAAATAAATTGTTCCAGTTGTAGTATGGCGCCCTCTGCTGAAAGACCTTTGGCATCTCTGCTAAAAGATCTTTGGCACCTGAACCATAACATCTGCAACTAGAAAAAGTGCCCTTCTGGGCACAGGTCTCCACCAGGAGGATAGGAGTGTGTGTGATGTTTGGCAAAATGTTTAGGAGTAATATAATCATGTTTTGTGTGTGTGTGTGTGCGTGTGTGTGTGAGACACAGCTTGGCCTGTTGTAGCGCCACCATGAGGCTGATTTGAAAACTGTCAAGTGGCATTTTTTCCTCAGCCTAGTGGGAATATGCATGCATAGTTTCACCGAAATCGGACGCTGCGTTGAGTAGTTGTGGCGATTTGTACAAAACGGGTACCAAGTGGGCTACTCCTGAAAAGTTTAGAAGCCAATCGTAGGCAATGAAGGTGGATTACATGACTATGGAGAGCATGTGTACCGATTTGCGTGCAATTTGGATAACATCTGAAGGAGTAATATTAGAAAATGTGTTTTACATATGTCGGCCTCCTGGTGGCGCTATAAAGAGCAGATGTGAAAAATTCCAGGCAAAGGTTTTTCCTTGGCCTCTAGGGAGTTGGCATACAAAGTTATCCACAGATCCGTGCAGTTAGAGGTAAAAACACTTTTCGGCCAGTTATAGCGCCACCATGAGGCTGAGTTGAAAATGTTCACGTGGCATTTCTTCCTCGGCCGAGTGGGAATGTGCGTGCGCAATTTCACGAAAATCACACGATGTGTTCATGATTTGCAGCATTTTGTTTGAAACTGAACACTCCTGCGAACTTTGGAAGCCAATCTTAGCCAATCAGGATGGAGTCTGGGAAATCTGAAAGACCCGTTTGGTTGAATGGCTCTAGAGAGACTGTGTACCAATTTGCGTGATGTTTGGACAAAATCTGTAGGTGTACTGTCCAAAAACTTGTTTTGCACAAAGCGGCCTCCTGGTGGCGCTATAACAGGCCGTTCTGGAAATTTTGGGGCAGAGGTTCATCGTTGGCATCCAGGGAGTGTGTGTGCAAAATGTGGCATCGACCGGGTTAACAGTGGCGGAGATTAGCTGTTCACAGACGGACACACGGACGGACACACGGACGGACGGAGTGCAAAACATACTCTCTCCCCAAGCCTTCGGCCTGGTGGAGACAATGAATTGCTTAATCACTCTTTGTTCTGACCTTTTAATGCCAAAGTTGAAAACAGGTGTAGGATAGTAATACAATTTACACATAGTAAGACTGTTTTGCTTTACAGTCACACTATTGCTCAGACAACAGAGCCCTTGTTCTAAATATACCTATATTTATCTTACAATAAATGCACCACGTCTGTGTGTGTGTGTGTGTGTGTGTCTCTGTACACCTGCCATTTGATTACTTATCTTAACCAGTCCACTTTTCACAGTCAGTTTGCACTCTTCAGAGTGACACAGGCAGACATACATATACCGAGATCTCCATATGGGACACGGGTGCTATGACAACAGGTATTGCATACTAGGTTCCCAACTTGCATCGTTCCAAAGTAGGCCAACGGGCACAGGTCTAGTTATTTCTAAAGACTGGAAATGCTGGGGGTTGAACCCAGGACCTCGTACATGCGAAGCACACGCTCTCTGTTGACACTTGGCAAGTTGGCAGTAACATGTGCCTATGTAGCCTGTACACAACGCAGGGATCCAGGAGCTTCAGAATCAGAAGCAACTGGAACATAGATCTACTCATAGAGAAGGCCAAACTCTCTGAGAGTCTGGCTGATGACAAAACGTATGATGGGGCTGGGAGTACCAGACCATGACATCATCATGTCTGTGACCTCATAGAAACTTGACAGGTTGTTTTCAAATCATAATCATGATCTGTTACAAGTCCGTTTCAGGCAAATGCTCAAAATCATTTTGTGAAGAGACCTTCATAAAAAAACATACATGTCGTTGTGCGACAAATAACGAAACTAGCCAACCTACAAGCTCATAAAGAGTGTGGATTATGAATGTCTGGGCCCGTGGGCACAGACTTGTAACAGAATAGGGAAGCCATGATTAATGTGGTTAAACGGGTTTCAAGAGTTGACCTCTCTGACATGGCTGTTCCCCCCCCGTCTTTGCTGTGGCCAGAAGATCCCTGTATCTCCATTCTCTGGACACAATCCTCTCTGAACAAACACTTCATACGATTATTCTTCACATGGGACGACAGGTGGATCCTGGGAGAGGAAAGACAGCATGAAAGATAAACTCGTCTAATCAAAGAGAGGTTTCAGAATGAACGAAACGCTGGATGAGCAAGTGTTCAGCCCAACAGCCCAACAACACAAATACTCACTTCAAGTGTTCAATTAAATAAAAAAAACAATGCTTGTCACCTGATCTCGTCCCACTGTTTGGGAACCAGTGGCCACTATATTATGCTTTGTCCACAATTGAATGCAGACAGCAGAAGGTTAATTGTTAATTGAATGCAGCTCAATGACAGAGACTCACATCCTAGTTGTTCTCACACGGACAACAATTTACAGATCAAATGTATTTAATTATTTATGATCACATGTAAAACATGAGTTAAAAAAAAAAGTACATCCATTACTCACAGTTCAGGGCAATAATATACATTAATTTCCATAATATACAGCATTATTATTTTCATGTTAAAATACCTACATTCAAGTAACAAATACTTCAGGATCCCTACAGTATTATGCATCTATCTTTACATTTAAGTACCACTCCCTACACTGTGAAATCCTGAAGGGATCGTTTAACTCTGAAATTGTACATAAATGGACCCTGGCCTTAAGGGGTCTGTAACTCAAAGAGTTTGGAACCACATTTTTTGGTGCCATTCATTTTTACACTTTTGAGTTAAACGAACGCAGGAGGATTTGACTGTGCGTTCCACTTAAAATTAAATAATATACATACAGTATATAGGTGTAGTACCACATGTCACCACCACCACTACAGCTCCGATAGGGCTGATGTATTTCAGAATAACTGTATTGAAAATAAACAGTGCATTGGTTGTATTGGCACCAGTGACCTCCCCTGCACCCCCTCCCAAAAAACAAGACTACTTGGCTCTGCTAATTTATCGTTGCTGTCAGGAAGAAACCTCTTATTTCCATATTTTAACTGCTTTGAAACGCGTTTTGAGCTTGTAGATCTGCTACCTTTCTGTAAAGTAACCGTTTTGGACACGTGAGGTTTCCAACCGACAGAGACGATTTATAGAAATCTATACTAAATATGATTCTTATTTTTAAAAGGATATTTTTGGACTCAGCAGGCTCCATTTACAGCAGGTGTTGTCAAAGTGTGGTATTGGGACCCTTGAGGGGGTTCCAGGGGATCCCTAGCAAAATAAAGTTAATATAGCGTCAAATTTTGTTTTAACGCCTTGCGTTGTGAGCTTGTCGATCTGCTATTTTCTGCGAAAGCTTCCCTCACAATACGGATACTGGGGTTTAAGTCGTTGAAGGAATAGTTCATCCAAAAAATGACTTATTTTCTATCAATTACACACCCCAGGAAGCCTCGATGACCAAAGGAAGGTGACAAAAACAAAAAGAAAGGCTTCATGGAGTGTGTAATTGATAGAAATTACGTCATATTTTGGGTGAACAATTCCTTTAAAAAAGGGATGACGGGAGTCACTATCAGGAAGTGAGCCTTTCCACCTTACGGTTGAACCCAAACCAGAGGGCAGAGAGGAGGAGGAGGAGGAGGCCATTTTTGGGGTAATGCAACCATGGTCCCATGGGCGGGGCGGGGGCGGGATGTCCATTTTTGTCTCTTCATTTTTCCAGCGAGCGTTCCAGTGTGGGGTTGATGAAGGAGAAGCCGGCGAATGCTGCCTGGTCCATGGAGTCGATGAGGTTCTTGTCGGCGTGAGAGAGACGCGGCTTTTCACTCAGGAACTCCCGGTCGAAGTTGCTGCAGTCGTTTGGTGCTTTCTGCAATTCAGTGATTCAATTCAGTGATACAATTAAATTCAGTCATTCAAGTAAATCATTCAATTCAGTCATTCAATTACATTATTCAATTATTCATTGATTCAATTCAGTGATTCAAGTGACAAAATGAGTTTTGAAAATTTGACATCAAGACTCAAGATCTGGTGTCTAAGTTTTTCGTGCCAAGGAAGGACCCTGACATTTATTTGGACCGATATTTTAAAACATATTTAAAAAATATGTTAAAAAAATATATAAAAGCAGATGTACAGTACAAGCTTGCAGCGTGTGAGGCTGTAGATCTGCTATTTTTCAAAAGCAAACGTAAAAAATGAATAAAGTGGTTAGAATGATTGTGATGCTATATTAACTCATTTTGCTCACTTTGAAAAACACTGCTCAAGGAAAAAACACATACCACTTTGGGCTTGAAGGGGGGGTCCACTTCCCTCTTCTCCAGGGCGATCCAGTTGATTGTCTTGAAAAAGGAGTGTGCACGGATGTTCCCCACCACGCCTAGCCTGCGACTAGGGTCTCGCTCAAACAGCTGATGCCAGGACAGAGGGAAGAAAGAGATATAAATAAATGTGTATGTTCAAAGAGGTTTACAGTACAAGAGAGTAGTGTCACGAGTCAGACTATTGCCTCCCACCATTTTGTCATACAGTCTGGAGCAACGGAAGCTCTGAAAACGATCAGAGGATAAAGCAGACTCGTCCCCGCTTCCGTTTAATTATCTTTACAGTCGCAAACATTTGTCCAAATATAAATAATATTCAAAGCATATCAGAATTTAAAATTCTAAAATTAAATGTAGCCTAAAGATATTTTAAAATACACTTCCGTGAACGGAAATTATGAACAGATATGACAGCTTCCGTTCTCGGCTTCCTGGAGGTGTAGTTCCAGAGAGTAAAACAAGAAAGGAATACGGGGTGCCTACCGTGCCTCAAACATTAAATTATCACGACGTCACAAAATAGAGCTACTTGGTCAAAATTATGGTGATGTTTGAATTTGTCCATATCGCTGCTTGTTAAGCCATTAAGACCTGAGACCGAATGCCTTCTAAATCCTGTCGAATGTCTTCTAAAGAGTTTTCTGAAAAACGTATGTTTCTATATCAGTGGTGCTCAAACTTGTTTCATGTCATGATGTCAACATTAGATATGAATTTGGCCTGCCGACTCCCCATCTCAAAATACTTTGTTACAATTACCCCCAGAAGGAAAGATTTGAGTTAAATATATTTGCTTAAAAAATATATATATTCAAAGATTTGCACAAATTTTCTTAGCAGATCTACCTGCAGATAGCGCAGCACGAAGTGTTGCGCTTGTATATCTGCAATTTGTTTTGCAATCTAAAATGACACAGATGCTTTCCCGGTGTTAAGTGTGAGAGAGAACATGTGTTGTTGTCCGCTACGGTACCTTCTCCAGCAGGTCCTTGCACTCCTTGGCGATCCAGCGGGGGTAGTGAGGGACGTCCATCCTGATGGACTCAAACAGCTCGTCCTCGTCGTCGCCCTGGAACGGCGACTGGCCAATCAGCATCTCATACACCAGCACGCCGAAAGACCACCAGTCCACCGAGAAGGTGTACTTCTGTCCCAGCAGGATCTGAGGAGTGTTCATTTTCATTTAGTTTTTTACTCAGTCTTTTGGATACAATTCCATTTCATGAAGTGTCTGAAATGTTTTTGTTTTACAACAAGTTTGCAAACTGCCAAAGTATAAAATATTGATAAAACAAATTATTGAAAAAACATGGCATCCTCATGTTATTAGATAATATCAGTCTAACATGGTTAAAATGAAGTTTGAAGTTAAAACAGGTTTGTATAGGAATGGGAGTGCGCCTGATAAAATGAATATCAAATACCGGTATCTAAATACTGAATCATGCAACTTAAAAACTGCCTGGGCTTCTCACAAAAGTTAAAATGACTCCAAACACGTTTGAAAGTGAAAAGATCCTTTTAATTCTGACCTCTGGTGCGATGTAATCTGGAGTGCCACAGAAGGTGGTGGCTTTGTTCTCTCCAAACACGTTCTCCTTGCACATGCCAAAGTCTGCTATCTTGATGTGTCCGTCCTTGTCCAGCATCACGTTGTCCAGCTTCAGATCCCTGAGGGAAGACAACAGAACACAACAGAACAGGTCAACCACTGTCCGCCTATAGGACTATTGACCAGTGATTCTCAAAGTGACCCCCAGAGGGCGGGTTGGGGGTCCACAGCTAAATGTCACTTTGTGCTACGCTGCGAGCTTCTACTCTGCTATTTTTGAAAAAATTTAATTAAATTAAAATCTTGAAACTGCGGTCATTGACATGAAAAGGTCTGAGAGCCACTGGACCATACATAGACAGTCAGTACTCGGTGTGTGTATCTTACCTGTAGATGATGCCTTTAGAGTGGAGGAACTGCAGTCCCACTATGATCTCAGAACCATAGAACCTGAGAGAGGAGATAATATTATGCACACCAACAATTAGTCATTGGTGGAGGACGGTCTGGGTCTGGGTCCCCCAGCAAAATGTGTTATTACAGGTCATTGGTGGTCTGGGTCTGGGCCCCCCCAGCTAAATGTGTTATTACAGCATCACAATCATTTTAACCCCTTTAACCATTAACCCTTTGACATTTAGTGGGGCAGGTGCTCAAGTGAAAAAAGGGCACCTTGTGCGGCGCGTGGAACCGGCCGGTTGCCTTAATAGTGTGAGATTTATAGATTTTGGGGCCTAAATAATAGATTAGAAGCTTTTTATTAAGAATTGATCAGTCACCATGGTTTTTTTCCTTCAAAAGGACACATTTTTCCAGAGGGAAAAGTGCTCTAGTCAAACAAAATGTAATGCCTCAACTCCCAGTCTCCCACTATTCCAACCGCTTGTCAGAGTGCGAGTCCCGAGTTCAAATGTGATTATTTTGAGGGTTGAGGCCAGAAAAGTTTGAGAACCACTGCTACAGTATATACTGTACTACTGTGAAACCTCAACCACTCTAGAGGAACCACCACGCGTGTGTGTGTGTGTGTGTGTGTGTGTGTGTGTGTGTGTGTGTGTGCGCGCTTTTTAGCCCAGCATATACTCACGTGGCTCTGTTGAGGTCAAAGCGGCCTTTGTCCTGGATGTGAAACATCAGGTCGCCCCCGTTCAAGTACTCCATCACAAAGAACAGGTGCTCCTAAACGCACAGAGGAACATGATTATACTGTGAGACATCACAAAGAACAGCTCCTGAACGCTGAGGGGAACATGATTTAAACTGAGACACAAACAATAATGTGTCTCTCCACCACCTCCTGGAGAGAGGTGGTGGAGGGGTGGTTGGGGGGAGGGGTGTTTTTAAAGCCTGACATTTGGCCATGTGCTGATCATCTTACGACCAACTGTCACCACTCCCTGGTGGTCTAGTGGTTAGGATTCGGCGCTCTCACCGCCGCGGCCCGGGTTCGATTCCCGGTCAGGGAACACACTTTTATCACTTCAGACATTTTTTGATATATTTATATTATATTCTCTGTGCCAAGGTGTGCCAAGAACCTAGTTTTTATGAGGTTTTTCTTAAAGAATGTGACACAAAAAGGTTGAAAGTTCTTAAGTTTCCCAGGCAAGGTAGAAATAATTCAAAGGAACATTTTATATAGTTTTAATTAATGCCTTCAAACCGCTATTTTCAACGTTTTATTAAGGCAAAAGAACAAACTTGGCTTAAAAACATACAGACTGCTGCCTGAGAAAGAGTTATCATACTCGTCACTGGGTATGTTTTAAGCCAAGTATGGTCTTTTGCCTAAACAAAAAAAAATAAGGACATACTTACTTTAGTCTGGAAGGTGGAGTAGAGGTGTGTGAGGAAGGGGTTGTCCCAGGCCAGTGCCAGGACTCTCTTCTCCACCATGGTGCATTCTACGTCGTCATCCATCAGAACAACGTCCTTCTTCAGAGCCTTCACCGCGTACCACTCCCCCTTGCCTTTCAGCTCCGCCAGCAGCACCTACAGTATTGGGAACCACATAGATGGAGATGGAGGTTCGTCAACTCAACAGTCTGCTTCAGTCTGGTGACTAGTAAAACCCATGGGTTCCATTTAGTTGTTGTCGGAGAGGCAGAAATCTCCTATCGCCCATATTTTTACGTTTTTGTAGGTTTCTTTTGCAAATGAACGCCCTACTTGATACATAATAGTGTCACACAAAAGCTTCAAAAGTAGCGAAAGTGGTGATTTTGGCTTCATTAAAATTGGAAATACTAATAAAAAAGTAAAAATACCTAAAAAAATTAACTTTAGTACAGTACTTGAGTAAAGCGGACATGGCAACAGTGATGAGGACCGTGGTGGTGGTGTGTGCTGATAATAAGCAGCCATGTCAACACTGATGAGGTGGTGGTGTGTGTGTGGTGCTTGCCTTGCCAAAGCTGCCTTTTCCCAGCACCTTATGGAACACCAGGTGGTTGATGGTGAGCCGTGTCTTCTGGCCTGCAGGAGACTGTGGGCCTGTACCAGGCGCCTTGTCGTTCCCAGCTTCTAGAACACATTTTATCCACATAAAGGACACGCATATTATTACAGGTACATTCACAAAATCATGGCATATGTCTTCATGACACAATAAGTATGTCACAACATGCGTACTTTTGCGTAAGTTTTGAAAGCCTCTAACAACCAGTTGTACACGCCATGCAAAAACGCATGCAAATTCGTACTATGATTTGTCTGCAGTGAGGGATACTTGACTATATAGTTGTGCAATGACAGCCTCTCACCACTAGAGTCCGCTCCTTTCTTGAAATCCTGGTAGATCCCTATGTCTGTCGATGCATTGGAGTTGTCAGGTTTCTTCATGGATTTCTGTGTTGGTTATCAGATTTATTACATTTCAGTGCCATTATTCATATACCTCCACTCACCTCCACTGAATGTTTTGAACACTGAGTAGGATACAAAACAGACATATATGTCACATAATAATCTCCTCTCTTAACAAATATCTGAGCAAAGGTTCTCAAAGTCACCTGCCAAAATAAGCATATTTGAACTGGGACACGTCCCCAGTTCAAATATAACGCCAACACAATGCGAGGTGTTGTGAGCTTGCCTCTTTCTTAGGATAGGAAATATTTGACAATTTCGCCAATGTTCGACCATATTGAATAATATCATTTGTTAGTTAATTTTGGCACGGTAATGGTCTTGTTATTAGTTGTTTTCCCTTTTTCATTTCAGTGAATTAAAAAGGTCTTAATAGTCCTTAAATTGTCACTTAATTCAAAATACAGAATAATGTTGGTTTGTTTACAGTTGGGTGAGAAAACAATGTTGCATGTTAAACATCGCAACCGTGAGAGGTTGCCCCCCCCACCCCCCGGCGATACACCCCGCTGTGTTCCCTGAACGTACCAGGCTGACTTGGGAGAGAGCCTCTGCCAGTAGCTTCTGGTTGATGCCGCACAGGTTGGCCACTTTCTTTTGACAGTCCTTGTGGACGTTCATGCCACAGTCTGACGAGAGGAAGTGAAAGACAAGGTCAGACAAAAAGAAACAACAGTAATGAAGACGTAAAAAAACAAAGTGGAAGGTTGGGTCGGCGTAGCAGGAAATAATAGGGGGAATGGAGTAATATATAGATAAACCCCCCCCCGGCCCTTTCTTTCCTACTGCCTTCTGTATTAAAATATATACTTAACATTTTTATTTTATTGCCATGTTATTTTATTATCTTGTTTATCTTTGTTTGTTTTTGTCTTTATAAGACCCAATTAAATGATATACTGCATCTCAAGGGGATATCCTACGATGCTTTTGCATGCGTCACACACAAAAGCATCCAACGTAGCAGATCCACTTGTAGATCTACTACTTTTTGATGCTTTTAAAGTTGAAGTGATGTTTCCAGCCGACAGAGACGATATGATGAAAAAAGCAGAGGGCTCACCTTCACATTTCAGGCCCTGCTTGTACAGGCCCCACAGCAGACTCCCACAGTGGTCACAGAAGGTGGGACTCTTGTAGTTGTAGCATTTGAAGCGATGTGGCATGTCAATCTTAAAGCGCTCCTTCTGGAACTGTAAAACACACAACTTACAGTCAAGCCTTGTGCCAAACCAAGAGCATCACTTTGGGGCTTGTCACGATGGCAACATTAAGTTGACGATTAATACACTACAAATACAAATATTTGCGATTAACGATTTAATTGTGTTTGATGTTGAACATTGGAACATACAAATTTAATTTCTTTTTGGCTTTGTAAAAACAAAAGTTGCACAAGGCAGAAATTATGACAAATAACATACATATTTAATTACTTTTATACTTAATTTTTTGCAACATGTTTTGGGCTTGTAAAACTGCTATTTCCACTATTTTATAAAAGGTTTGAAAACAAAGGAACATTTTTAACATGGAAATGATTATGACGATTATTTCAAATAATTTGTGATTCGTCCATTATATAATAATAAGGTCTAGCATCACTCTTGAGAAACATGCATCGCATGTGGGAATGGGAATTTATCTGCCGTTGTGCAACAGAACATAAATTAAGCATAACAGTGAATAAGATCAGTGCTGTGTGCCTAAGTTAGAAAAAAGTTGTCCATTATCAATGTCACATTATGGGAGAACTGCAGTTGAGCACTGTGGTGTTGAGCACTGTGGTGTTGAGCACTGTGGTGTTGAGGACTGTGGTGTTGAGGACTGTGGTGTTGAGGACTGCGGTGTTGAGGACTGCGGTGTTGAGGACTGCGGTGTTGAGGACTGCGGTGTTGAGGACTGCGGTGTTGAGGACTGTGGTGTTGAGCACTGCAGCGTTGAGCACTGCGGTGTTGAGCACTGCGGTGTTGAGCACTGCGGTGTTGAGCACTGTGGTGTTGAGCACTGCGGTGTTGAGCACTGTGGTGTTGAGCACTGTGGTGTTGAGCACTGCGGTGTTGAGCACTGCGGTGTTGAGCACTGCGGTGTTGAGCACTGCGGTGTTGAGCACTGTGGTGTTGAGCACTGTGGTGTTGAGCACTGTGGTGTTGAGCACTGCGGTGTTGAGGACTGCGGTGTTGAGGACTGCGGTGTTGAGCACTGCGGTGTTGAGGACTGTGGTGTTGAGGACTGCGGTGTTGAGGACTGTGGTGTTGAGGACTGTGGTGTTGAGCACTGCGGTGTTGAGCACTGCGGTGTTGAGCACTGTGGTGTTGAGCACTGCGGTGTTGAGCACTGCGGTGTTGAGCACTGTGGTGTTGAGCACTGTGGTGTTGAGCACTGTGGTGTTGAGCACTGCGGTGTTGAGGACTGCGGTGTTGAGCACTGCGGTGTTGAGCACTGTGGTGTTGAGCACTGTGGTGTTGAGCACTGTGGTGTTGAGCACTGTGGTGTTGAGCACTGCGGTGTTGAGCACTGCGGTGTTGAGCACTGCGGTGTTGAGCACTGTGGTGTTGAGGACTGTGGTGGTGAGGACTGTGGTGAATGCTTACCAGGGTCTCTCGACTGTTGGCCGCCGTCCCCGTGCACCTGCCGATGACTTTGTCGATGCATTTCTTATGAATGGCCGCATTGCATTCTGGGTGAAAGGAACAGATCGTCAAATGGTTATAGCTAGTGTATTGATGTCATGTACAGAAATGCTGAAAAGGTGCCTTCCAAAAGAAAGAAAGAAAGAAAGAAAGAAAGACTCACGTCTGCACTTGTAGCCTTGCTTGTTGAGCCCCCTGTGAGACAGAAAGGGAACAGAATGAATTGGCTGCGATACATGGGAAATAAAAAACACTTTAATACACTCTATAACAGTTATATACAGACAGTGTATGTGTGTATATACAGTACACACACACACACACACACACACACACACACACACACTAGAGGGGAGGGTGACGCTGAGATCACGGCGGTGGATCCTATTGGTTCACCAATATGACCCTGCTCCCCTCCCCTCCCCTCCCCGGTAGAAAGCAGTGGAGAACACTGACGTCACAAAATTTGGAGCGACGCCCCTCTGCACTGTAGTTCACATCCCACTCCTAGACCAGGAAATGTGGCTCGTTTGCCATGCAGGTTTTTCTTTTTCTTGTGAAAACGAAACGCCTGCGGTCTCAGAGGCTACTTTACGTGTGATGACATTAACATTTTAGGACAACAATTTTATAGAGAAAAGGCCTTGTGCACAGTGCACACCTACAAGGACAGGTGCGTAGGAGCCGGCAACCAAATGCGAATCACGAGAAGAAAAGGGTCCCGCACACCGTCTTCACTTATAGAGCAGCAGTTTTATTCAGATCTAATGATGAGGGACACCTGATGACGGTCGTTTAGACCGAAACGTTGTCATCTGAATAAAACTGCTGCTCTATAAGTGAAGACAGTGTGCGGGACCCTTTTCTTCTCAGGACAACAATTTTAAACAGTAAAGTGACATGACATGTGAACGGTTCCAGGCATGGGTTTGGTTTGGGGCGGTGACAGAGGAGAGGAGTGGTCTCTGAGCCTAGAGGTAGTTGTGTCGTTGACACCGTTGGAACATGCCACGGGGGCTTCAACTCCAGCAGTACCAGTCCTGCTGCTCTTATTGTTGCCGACCCCATTGGACAGCTCCATTTAACCCATTCTGGGCGGGAACCCCTTTTGGTGTTAGCATTATGTTATGCTTTAGCTATTGAAAAACAGCAGATCTAAAAGCTCATAGCGCGCCACCGAGTGGCGCGCTACGAGCTTGTAGGTCTGCTATTTTTTTTAAATCGAAGAACGACTGACATAGAAACATAGCTTTTTCAGAAAACTGTCAAGATGTAGAAGACATTTTTAGAATCTGATCTCAGGTCAATTGGAGCTGCTGCTAATCGCTCCATTCTGTGTGGGATCATCTGGGAGCGAGACTCTCTCAGGCTTCGTACACACCTACACAACAAATGTTTGGTCCGTGTGTGATGTCTGATTGCTGTTGCTGCTCCAATTCATTTTCAATGGGAGTCACATGGTTTGACCAAACATTTTTGTTTGATGAGGGGGGAGCAATCAGCAATCAAACACAAATGTTTGATCAAACCATGTGACTCCCATTGGAAAAGCATTGTGGTGGCCCAAAAAAAACAAAAAAACGACCAAACATTGCTTGATTGGTGTTTGGTACGTGTGAATGAGGCCTTAGTGGACAACTTTGTGTCTCATTCAGTACAGTCCATTGTGACTAACTAAATTTTAACTTTTTGCGTTTTTTATTTGTAAATGAACGGCCCTATTTGATCCTACTACAGCGTCACACAAAAGCATGAAAAGTAGCTGATCTGCAAGCTGGAAACCGTGGTGTGAAGCTTGTACATCTACTACTTTTGCGGTTTTAATTGAATCCTGAAAAGCAACTGTTTTGGACATGAGGTTTCCACCGGACAGAGACGAAATAGAGGACGAAACGAGATCGAAGCTGCGCTCGCCGCTCAGTGAGTGTTTAATGGAAATGGACCATACTGAATAATTAGTATAATTCACACGATATTCTGATTAATGTCACACCATACAAACTGCCGTGCAAATGGCATCCACAGGACTAAAATGTGGTAATCAAGACAAAAGCAAAACAGTGACGAGTGCCCTCTATATATCATATACAGTAGGCTCTGTGCATAACCGTAGTTCCCTTTTTCCCCCAGAAGGTGGCCTTCCTGTTTCATCTTGGGTCAGTTTCTCATCATAGCTTCATTTGACTGGCTCAGCAGCAGATTTGAAATGGAAAACACAAGACTCCTGTACCTTCCTAATCCTATACTATGTGTTTTCTGGTTCACATGGACTTGGAATAAATGCTGTGCTTGGTCTCCAGGGATAAAAGCTAAATAAAAAAGTGAAAAAATCTGTGGTTTGTGAAATAGTGTGAACACACACTAGTGCTATGTTTCATAAACAATTAGTACAATCAATGGGCAGAATTATGATGTCTTGGTAGCCATACAGTACACGGCATGCCATGTTGCTTTTATAAAATATCTGAGATCATTAGGATTTTCTGGAAGATTGAACATGCATTATTTTTGCTGGTTTGACCACTTCAAATACTATTTAATCTTAAAATAACAAAAGATTTCTACAAGCTCACAAGACGTTGCTCTGTGATGTGTTGTAAACTTAATCTAGATCTTGTATGCTCCTATTTTCGGTGCAATAGTCATGACGTTCATAGAAGAAGATGTCCCACTTCTATAGTGCATGGCAGTGGCGGCCATGTTGTGGGGCCACAGATAGAAAACCCATTACATTTCTCTATTGAGATTTCCAAACATATATTTATATCAATTATTGTATTAAGCCATCCAGACTCCTGGTGGATCATGATCATAAAATATTGGATTGAAAAAGGGTAAATTAATATAGTAAATATAGTCAAAAATATAATAAAAATGACACGGATGCTTTCCCGGTTTGAATGGTCTCTCACCAGAGGAACTCTCTGCAGACGGAGCAGAAGGTGGGCGAGCTGTAGAAGGTGGCGCAGAACTCGTGGTTCTTGACGACGTGGACCTTGGGCTGCTTGAACGCTCCTCTCCTCCTGTTGAGGGTCATGACCCCGTCCTCCTGGGGCATCTTCACGGACTGATTGCACGTCGCTGAGAGGGAAACACACACACACAGAGGCGTTATACGGTGATCCAGTCACGTCCAATTTGAGAGAACGTGACGTGGCATGCTATACTTTATATTTTCGTTGTGTATTTTCTATTAACACTTCTGGTTTTTGGTCTTTAAGGTCCACTGAATGAGAGGCCTGCTCCCATTCTGACACGACGCATGACGTCTCTGTCGGGTGGAAACCTCATTATGTCCAAAAATGTTACTTTTCAAAAACGGCAGAAGCAGCAGAACTAAAAGCTACTTCTGATAATGCTTTTCTGTGACGCTATAGTATGATCAATTGGGTATTCATTTACGGCTTAGACTCTAAGCCGTAAATACCCAAATACCCAATTGATACTCTAAGCCTTAGAGTATATATGAATAGAGACGGCACCCGGAGGAAACCCTGAGGCGAAATGGACATAGTGGCCGAATTTGGTATTGCAGCGCTGGGCCAAGAACATGAACGTGCTGGTCCGTTGACTATCATTGTGCACGTTCATGATGACACGTGAACGCTGTTTCATACGTGAAGTAACGCCGCTGTTTCATACGTGAACGCGTGCAATGATAGTCAACGGCCAGCGTGTTCATGAGTTTGGGGCAAATCTATCCCAGAATGCACTTTGTTCCTGAGTGAAATCACCTCATGCGGTTTTGAGCAACTTAATGCAAGTGGATGGGAGGAGATATCCGGTGCCGTCTCTATTCATATATACTCTAAGATTTACGGGGGAAAGAAAAACACAAAAAGTTAGAATATGGAGATAGGAGGTTTTTGCCCGACAGCAACGATGATTGGTGTTTTCAGGAATGACCGGGATATGGATTAAAGCTAAATAAAATCTTCACGATTCGTGAAACAGCGTGAAATGAGCCTCGCCCACACTAGTGTTGTTTCTTAACAATTAGCAAAATATGTTATGTGTGATCAAGTAGAGTAGGGTGTTAAAATATGGAGATGAGAGGTTAATCTGCCCGACAGCATCGAGGACTGAGGCTTTAAACTTTGCCTTTATGATGTATCCGAGATCGTTAGGGTTCTTGTTGCGCAACGTGCTTCCATAGAAGACATGCTGGCTTCTATGGAATCCAAAAGAGCTTTTAGATAGGTTTGTAGATACGCTTATAGAAGACATGGAAGACTATGGAATCCAAATGACTGAAAATGTATAATCCACGAGGGAGCGGCAACAACAGTCATTTGGGGTGAGGGGGAGCATTCAATAAAAAATGAAATGAAAAAATGCTGTGTCTAGGGACCATATATTAAGAGAAGTAGGTCAGACTTTGCGCTGTTCTAAAATGAAGCATAAAAAACAGGAAAAAAGGCCTTCTGGATATGTGGCTCTGGCTGACGCAAGTCAAGAGGACGGGGGTCGCAAGGTCGGCCAGAAATTATGGGAGAGGTAGAGGCGTGAGAGATGTAAGCAGAGAATGGACACAAAACAGCTGAGATGAGATCCCAGTAGGGGAGGGGGGGGGGGCTTTAAAAACATTCAAGTAACAGGCAGGTATGGTGGGGGGGGGGGGGGGGGGGGGGGGGGGGGGGGGGGGTTACGGTCAAAGAGATTATTTTTAATTAACGCCCTACTTGATCATACTACAGTGTCACACAAAAGCATCAAGAGTATAGAGACAGTGGATCTGGTGCTTTTGCTATTGTAGAATTTGAATGCTGAGAAGTCTTGAACATATGAGGTTTCCACCCGACAGAGATGATATATATCGGGCTTGTGCTGCTTTTCAGGGAAACCTGCGGAGGAGGAGTGATCTAAAATGGAGACTGTGAAGCCCACAGTCTGGCCTCCTTTGACCCCACACAGGATGGGGTTCACCCACCCACCCACCCACGCACGCACGCACGCACACACACACGCACGCACGCACGCACGCACGCACGCACGCACGCACGCACACAGAAAAGACAGCAGACCGTGACATTGCCGAGGATGGTTCATTTTTAGGAAGATACCCCATACCAATTGGAGACAGATGGAGGTCCATATCAGTTTGGGGGTCCTTGACAAAGGTTTGAAAACTACTGCCTTAAGAGGAAGACTCACCACCACTAGAGGGCACTGTTCACCAACAGTGGTAGTTGAGACATTAATAGAGTGAAGTGAGTACATTTACAGGAAGGAATCTGAGACTAGGGGAAGAGATTCTTTCCCGGTGAACTTTGGCCAACAGCTCACATATGCTTCACATACACCTCCCTGGTGGTCTAGTGGTTAGGATTCGGCGCTCTCACCGCCGCGGCCCGGGTTCGATTCCCGGTCAGGGAACGTCATTTTTTGTTTCTTTCTCCAAAATCTGTTGACTGCACTGCATATATAAATTGTACAAGTAACCTAATTTAACACTAGACATACCGTGCAAGCACTACAACTTTAGAAGGCGTGTTGGAATTAAGTATCCTAACTGTTAGCTGTTTTGATTTTCAGGCCGCATCACATCCTATATTGATTGATTGAAATGCTATTAACAGTTTGTACAGTTCAACGAAAGTACAGGTCAATAGAGCAGAAAAAGCACTAAGACTTAAGGGTCCTCCACTTTCAATTCATCAGCATATTGAGCTAATCAGACCAATGGTCACTGAGTTATGTCCATTTGAAGTGAGGTGTAGATTGGAGCAACTTTGTGCCTGTGGCCCCCTGGGGGCCAATGACGGGGTCCCTGAGGCCCATGTGTGGCCCCTGGTGTGAGTATTGTCATGGCAGACACCTGGCCCTGACCAGTGTTTGTGGTGTGTAACAGTGTGTCTGTGGCACCCCCCTGGTGTGGCTATTCAGATGGCAGGCAGACCATGTGTTTGTGTCGAGTTTGGTGCGGATTGGAGCAAAAGTGTGTCTATGGGGGGTGGGACTATTGTCAAGACCCCCGCCACACACACACACACACACACACACACACACACACACACACACACACACACACACACACACACACACACACACACACACACACACACACACACACACACACACACACACACACACACACACACACACACACACACACACACACACACACACACACACCCTTACCTGCGTCAGAATCTTCTACAAAGAACTGCACGGCCATCTGGACCTTCCCGGACGGCTGCAGGTCCACCCAGAACTCGGTGCGGCCGTTGTTCTTGGCCTTCTTGCAGCGCTCTGCCAGCACCGACACGCCCACCGTGGCCTCGGCCAGCGGCTCCTCGGCCGTCTGCATGAGGACCACCTGCAGCACGCGGCCCTCGTAGATGTGGGCGTCGAACGACGACTTCCACGCCGGGTACATGGTGGGCTTCCTCTGTACCAGGGTCTTACCTCGCTCTGGTGGCGGCGGGGAAGAGAGGAACAGTGCTTGTTTGCTTTTCGGTACAATGTGAAGGAGAATGCATAAAAGCTCTCCAGGGGCTTGGGAGAAGTGGCATTCTTCTACGGGATGTTTTACGTTAATTGTAGGATAAGATTACATCAATGTGGAATATACTCATCTATTACAAAGAAAACATTAACAGACATGTCATACACAGGTGAAAAAAAAAAGAATATAAATCATTGCAGTCAGGCAGAAACCTGATTATTTTTTCCCCCTGTAAATGAATGCCCAACAAGTGTCACACAAAAGCCGATCTACAAGCTCACAACATGTCACGATGCGGGAGCTGTCATGATGTTGTGAGGTTGTAGATTTGCAATTTATTTTAAAGTGAAAGTGTTTAATTCTAATGATGGACATTCATAAATGGACTGGAATATGTTGTATATTAATGATCTGAACCCTTGCACTGTAATTGTCATTTTATGTTTTTTGTTTTTGTGTCTACCTGCAAATAAAAATTAAGTTAAAAAAAAAGAAAGTGTTTAATTCTGTCTGTGGTATAAAAAATATATAAAACCATAACCAATGAAAAGTACTGTATTTAACAAGTGTGTGCGACTACAATAATTTCATTCCCCGTTCTTTATTCCTTTTCCAGAACACAAATGGACACAAATGTGTAAATTGTTGTTCTCTTTAGATACAACACGGACAAAAATGGCAGACAGAAAAAGTGATCATTAATATAGGTGTGCGTGCAGTGTGCAGTCCCAGACTCCCATGTACCTGTGGTGACGGATTCCTTCATCTTGATGGCGCAGATGGGAGGGGTATCAGAAGGGGGCAGTGCCCCCATATCGTAGCCATTGAAGGCTATACGCAGAAAGGGTGCCATGGTGAACCTTCAGTGCCTCCTGAAAAACACACACAGATAGATAGACTGTCAGAATGTCCCCTTTTTAACTCAAATCGTTGATTCTGCGGGGTGCCTGGCACAAAACATCTTTGAGATGGTGGTCCGCAGCCAAAAAGTTTGAGAAAAAGCAGACCAATGTTCCACAAAGAATATTCATGTGCGTTAACGTTTAGGTTGGGCCATCTTAACATCGTCTCGCATAAGAATTGTGGTCCAAAAATAAACACATTTTCCAGGGAGGTGGCTCTGAATCGTTTACGATAGTCAGTCATTCATAATTTGATACAGTCTGTTTCTGGCGTAAATGGAATTCATTCGACGGACGGTGACGTTACGTTATTGTTTTCTCTGCATCAGTTGAGGCTTCAAAATCAAGTACAACTGGTTTAAAGTTTGAAGTGGTTAATGTGTGGTGTTCAGGTTAATGTGTTCGTCACACGCTGTGTTATCGTTAATGTGTTCACAGTCACACTGTGTTAACATTAACCACTTAAGCACCATATGGTTGACAGGAGTCAGGGCCAGAGGTGGGAAAAGTACTTTTTACTGAACCCATTATGACCTGATGATGATTCTACAAATGTCTTATAAATCGTTGCTAGAACCAGTGGTTCTCAAAACCTTTTCATGTCAAGGAGCTTCAAAAATGTATTTGGCCACAATCTCAAGTAAGTTTGCACATATTTTCATGATTTTTCAAAAATAGCAGATCTACAAGCTCATAGCACGGCACAAAGTGACAGCGACTGTGAGCTTGCATATCTGCTATTTTTTAATAGCCAAAGTATAAAACAATGGTTTAATGGTTAAAATCTAAAATGACACAAATAGCCGACAAGCTTGTCGATCGGCTATATTCTGCGAAGGATTTCCCCACAATGCGAATGGTTTAAGGGTTAGGTAGGTTCATATGTTAATGCTAAAATATTAATATGTATTAGTGCATTTATGTTCAGTTACAGTAGGGTTTTTTTCTCCCAGATGGTGCAGTGCGAGTGAAATGTTTGTGGCTGCAAGAGGCAATACTTTTCAAGCTGTTCTTCGGAACTGAAATGTTTGTGGCTGCAAGAGGCAATACTTTTCAAGCTGTTCTTCGGAACTGAAATGTTTGTGGCTGCAAGATGCAATACTTTTCAAGCTGTTCTTCGGAACTGAAATGTTTGTGGCTGCAAGACGCAATACTTTTCAAGCTGTTCTTCGGAACTGAAATGTTTGTGGCTGCAAGATGCAATACTCTTCTTTGGAACTTCATGCATAGATTCATGTGTCGCTTGGATGAGTGTCTGTGAATAGCTTCATTGTCAGTATAGGCAACCCTGTGAAGAGCTGCACTAGATACTCCTCTAGCCTTATAGGAGACTATTGGCTTAAAAGCCTTATTATTAGTCACAAAATGCTCTGTCTAACATGTTCATTTTTATTTGTTAATTGTTGCATGTAATTGTATTTGTTCTATGGGCCTTGAGACTGCAATAAAGACATTGGTTCATTCATTGATGGTGATCTGAGTTCCACGGTGTTCTGTTCAGCACATGTTGAGCTACACAGTACAGTCTGAAGCCACATCGTTGTTAATCTGTTACATGGGATCTGTTTCGCCCTCTCTGGCTCCTATACCGTTTGTTTTCTTCCTAGGGAATGTTGCATTAAACACATGTTGGAAACATACTGTAGGTCTAATTTAAATTCTGCTCCTTCTCAAGAGGTTGTTCTATAGGCAAAAAAATAAAATGTATTGGTGTCTGTACTGGTACTTATTTGCATTAATTTATTGGCTATCATCGTATCAGTTCAGAAATGTCACGTTGTGCGATCCCCAAAAATATCTCACATGCTTTAATACAGCATACACAACATTAGAAAGTAGAGGTCCAAACTCAAAACAAACGTGTTCAGAAACTACCTTCCTTCCATTAAGAACTTACAGTAAGGACACACTGAGAGCATAATTTAAGAGCCAGGTGTGAGACAGACAGACAGACAGACAGACAGACAGACAGACAGACAGACAGACAGACAGACAGACAGACAATTTGTAAATATGAACAGTGAAGTGTGTGAGAATAAATGGGAAATGGATTAATGAAACTATGTTTCACTGAACTTTAATGGCCAAAATTAACTATTTGAAATTAAGTCCACAGAATATTAACATTATTATGAATACAGATTCCATTTTTATTTGGCTTTTAAGCTTTGTAAACAAAAGGTTGCAGGTTGAGAAATATAAATAAAAATATAAAAAATATAATAAATCATGAATAGTGTAAATTGCTGGTCTACAAGCTCAAAACACTATTTTTGAATTAAATTAAATTAAATGATTTAAAATGATTATGGCGATTTTCCAAAAAAGTATTGGATGATCTCAAATAACTGCAATTAGGCGATGATGTAATAATTGTGACAGGCCTAGGTACAGCATTAAGTTATGGTACAGTAAATAACAATGCTGTGATTAATTTAGGAGGCTATAGTGCCCTTTAGGGCTTAGGCTATTGTTATGTTGTAAGCTAAGTCTTAACTTATAATCGAATGTCTCCAGAGGCTGCCTACTGTATCCTACTGTATCAAGCTTCAGGGAACCGTACAAACATTAAGACATGAATCCAGAAGCACGTTATGCCATTATGTGTTGCATCACACAGGCTAGTGTGCCCAAGAGGGAAAATGATTAGCCTACATTCTAAATCCCAAAGCAGCAGTGAAATCCCACAGAATTCCTTCAAGTGGCTTAACCCATTAAGACCTTCTGAGGCAAATTCTACAAATGCGTTCTACGACAGTATTTCTCAAACTTTTTCATGCCAACAAGGACCTCCAAATTGATCCGGCCGCGGACTCCCGCCATCAAGATTTTTCAGAAATGTTCAAAAATAGCCCAAGCTCGCAAGAGACACGCTGTACCTATCGTACCGTACCGTACCTATCAGAGAGTAAAAAGACTTACTTGTAAGTTGTTTTTAGAACCATCCTCAAGCACTGATACTCTGAATGGTTGGATAATTGATGTTTAGACACACAGAAACACTGCTGCTCTAATAAACAGATGTTTTAAAAAAGAATAGCATATCTACAAGCTCATTTGTGCTGCGCTACGTGCTTTTACTGTAGATCTGCTGTAAAATCATCACACACACTGCTGCTTGTGCGTGCGAGTGAGTATGGGTGGGCCTTCTGTTCAGACTGTACAAGGTACAGTAGGTGGGGCACTATCTTCAGGGCCATTCCGGCTTGGATCGATCGACCGACGACCGTACAAAGTTAACTTGTTCTTGTGTGTCACTCATGGCCGGTTTCTAGGACAGTGGTTCTCAAACTGTGGGTCCTCAAACTACTTCATGTGCAACATTGTTTGCTCACTCAACAGTAAACAAACCAACATAGGCCTACAGTCTGTCTACGCGCATACAGAGTATCTGCACCTGCACATTTCTAAAGTCCCCTTTTTAATACATATATAGACCATAAACACACAGTAGGCCAAACTGTCAAAAGTCAAATATTACTAAAGAAAGAGGCCAAGATTGTGAAAACAGCCAATCTATATGCTCACAACACCTCGCAAAGATATATAATAAAGCCAAACTGAATTGATTGTCTCAACTCCTACAATTCCAACTAATTAAAGTGCTTGTCAGGGTGGGCGGTTCACAGTTCAAATATTATTTTGGAGGGGGTCGCGGCCTTAAAAGTTTGGGAACCACTGTTGTAGCAAACAGGAGCATAAAGAAGAATGTGGGTCTCTGTTCGCTAGTTTTTAGAACGTCTCCAGTGGAGCTCCGCTGTGGCCAAGAGTAGAAGACTGGTGGCACTGTGTGGCCATCTGAACTACCAGGAGTGAATTTGCGTTTTAATTGTGTGAAGCAGCGTGTGGCAGAAAAAGCCTGAAAGCAGAAAGTTTACCTCCTCTGCTCTGACTATACACAAGTTAGTACAGACTCTGCTGAGGTGAGAATAACACACATCTTGTTCTTTTCTGTGCTATTCCCTGCACTAAACGTACTCACACAGTAACAATCTGACAGGTCCGGTTTTTACATTCTCAAAGTTTCATTAAAACCCCAATCTTGTACTGTGTAGTCTGTGTATTATAATAGCCAGCCTCTGTTGGCTCCTACATTCTAAAGCTTCCCAACCAAGAAGTCATGGCTTTCGATTGAGGTCAAGAGGGCTGGCAGGCTGTGTAACTTACTAGCCTGTCCCCAGACAGCCCAGGGCCAGCACGCACACGCACACACACACGATAGAAGTCACTTATGAACACAACTGTTGAACAGCTCAAATCGTTGCTGTAGGGGCAGAAAACTACAGCGTCACACAACAGCATATCTGAACGCTGGAAAACACAGCGCGAGCTTATCTACATACATTAGGTTCCCAACTTCCCACATGTCCAGATCACACACACACACACACACACACACACACACACACACACACACACACACACACACACACACACACACACACACACACACACACACACACACACACACACACACACACACACACACACACACACACACACACACACACACACACACACACACACACACACACACACACACACGCCTGATTTACAGGCTGCTTTGTCAGAAGAACGGCAAAAACAGCCGAGCTACAAGCTGACAAATATAACTCATAGTGAGATTGTAGATCTGCTAGTTTTGGCATGCCTTGCGACTCCGTCGAACAGGCTTCACACACACACACACACACACACACACACACACACACACGCATACATACACATATACACGCACGCACACAGGCCTACATCCGCAGAGAAAAAAAAGAGTGCCTTGTTCCCCAGAGAGAGTGGAAAGAATTAGCACATGCATCGGGGAAGGAGTGGGCAGACTGAGGAGAAACGCCAAGGGAGTAGCTGGAGGAAAGACAGAGGAGACGGACAACAGGCTGGCAAGCAGGGCACTGCACATAGAGTAGAAACACTCAATGACAACAGGCTGGCAAGCAGGGCACTGCACATAGAGTAGAAACACTCTATGACAACAGGCTGGCAAGCAGGGCACTGCACATAGAGTAGAAACACTCTATCTATGACAACAGGCTGGCAAGCAGGGCACTGCACATAGAGTAGAAACACTCTATCTATGACAACAGGCTGGCAAGCAGGGCACTGCACATAGAGTAGAAACACTCTATGACAACAGGCTGGCAAGCAGGGCACTGCACATAGAGTAGAAACACTCTATGACAATAGGCTGGCAAGCAGGGCACTGCACATAGAGTAGAAACACTCAATGACAACAGGCTGGCAAGCAGGGCACTGCACATAGAGTAGAAACACTCTATGACAACAGGCTGGCAAGCAGGGCACTGCACATAGAGTAGAAACACTATATGACAACAGGCTGGCAAGAAGCAGGGCACTGCACATAGAGTAGAAACACTCTATGACAACAGGCTGGCAAGCAGGGCACTGCACATAGAGTAGAAACACTCTATGACAACAGGCTGGCAAGCAGGGCACTGCACATAGAGTAGAAACACTCAATGACAGAACAGAACCAACTGGAAAAGGGTTGCCTATAAAGGGTCCCCAAACCTTTTCATGTCAAGGACCCCCAAACTGATATGCATTTGGCTGGGGTGGGATTTCCAGGGGGTCCCCAGCAAGTGATTAACCCATTCTGACCTGAGATCAGATTCTAAAAATGTCTTCTACATCCTGACAGTCTTCTGAAAAATCTATTTCTATGTCAGTCGTTCTTCGATTTTTCAAAAATAGCAGACCTACAAGCTTGTAGCGCGCCACTTGGTGGCACGCTTAGTATGAGCTTGTAGATCTGCTATTTTTCAATAGCTAAAGCATAACATGATGCTAACACCAAAAGGGGTTCACGCCCAGAATGGGTTAACATAGCGTCACAATCAATTTAACCACTTTATCCATTTATATGTTGGCTATTCAAACGTAGCAGATCTGCAAGCATGTTTACTGTATCTGTTATTTTTGAAAATAATTTATTTTAACACAAATCTTCTCTTCTGGGGTCCCTCCCTGGCACAAAACCTTTTCAGATGGGGGGGCTGCGACAAAATATATATCAATTTGGGACTCCTTGACATGAAAAGGTTTGAGAACCACTGCTTTAGTTAACCTCTAGTAACTTTTTACAGTCAGGGCACACAAGTATTCATCGTCTGAAACCCGCCATCTCAATATTCAAAATGTACAGCTTCACCCAAAAGCATCAAAAGTAGCAGATCTCGAAAACGCTTGAATTTGAATCCTGACAAGTAACAGTTTCATGGTTTCCACCCGACAGAGACGTCATGCATTGCACTGTACAGAGGGTATGCGCATGCTTAAAGTGAATGGCACATCGAGTGGCACATCGAGTGGCACATCGAGTGGCAAGACAACATGCAAAGTGAGTTTAACATTGTTTAACGTTGTTTAATGCAATCATATAGGACTTTTCTGTTTGGATGTCTGGGCTGTCAACGACAGAAAGTAGTTTTTTGCCACGTAGGCGTTCCTGCATAACTTCCGGGTTTGATGATGATGTCACGCGCCGCGCATACCCTCTATAACTGGAAGCATGCAGAATGCGACATAACAAGTAACAACCCAATGACACAAGTACACGTGAAGGATGCGATGGTGACATGATGGAACTGACATGTGTGTCTTAAAAAAAGGAGGAACATTTTCAGGAAGTCTGCTGATTTCTGGTCAGATTTTGTCTCGTCATAATGACAATGAATTCCGGAAGCAAAGAAAAGACCTGTATTTCAAAATACAGCCTGTGTATATATAACAGCAGTGCGAGAAACAATACGTTAAAACCGTGAAAGCATTTGTCATTTTAGATTTAGCTATAATATATATTGCAATGTGTTTTTCAGAAAACTCTTAGGATTCATTTAAAACAGTGGTTTTAGAACAGTGGTTCTCAAAAATATCAGATGTACAAGCTCACAGATGCTGCAAGCTTGTACATCTGCTATTTTTTTGAAAATCTTGACAATTTCAAATCATTTTACTATTTGTTAACAAAACAAAATCTAGGCTACTCTCCCTGGAACAAAATAGGTGGGAGGATCTACTGACTACTGATTTAGAAGGCCTTTCTAGAATCAGCCTCAGGTCTTATGTAATGGGTTAAATGAAATAACCCACACCTGCTGTATCACATCAACACCACAGAACAACAATGACTCCGACAGGTGCATTACTGCCTGCAGGTGATAAGCCGTCATTAACGTAGACACACGCTCTGTGGAACAGGCTGAATGCAGTGAGTCACAGGTACGGTATGCACTAACAAAAAAAAAAGAAGAAAAAAAAAGATCAAAACGGGAGCTGCCAAGCAAGTCAGGCAGGTTGAACAGCCTCTCTGTCGCATACTGTACATGTACGCTGGTCGTCAGCCAGGGCAGGGAGGGACACCGGCACAGATTACAGTAAACCGTGACGGCGTGACACAATCTTTCCGCTGTGTCATTAACAGGAGCTACGACTATTAATGTATACCGCCTTTGTAGTTTTATGTTACTGTAGAACACCTTCTACAGATGGAAAAGGTGAATTCCCTGAAATGAAACCAACCTTTCACCTGTACTGTAAATAATATGACACTATGCGTCGAATAAAGCAAATTGAAATCTCACGACTGAACAAATGTCGTTAGGCCAAGTCCTAATAATATATGCGATTTGTGAAACAGCGTGAGATATCTGAGATCATTAGGGGTTTCTGGAAGATTGAACATGCCAAATATTCTTTAATCTTAAAATAACAAATAACCGGATATAGAAGCTTACACTATTTATTGCAACACTATTATCGGCATGCTACCATAAAAGACTTTATGGAATCCAAATGATTGAAATCAGAGACTGAGAACTTTGCAGCAATGACAGAAGAGGTAAAACTGGCTTGACAATCCTGCCACCCTAATAGACAGCGCAACACCCCATCCTTTGTCCGCCTTCTCCTACCAAACCACACCGTTTGCACACATCTCACCATGCACAACACCAACAGCATGCCTGTCCAGACATCAACCACTACTTTGCATCCATGCAACTGTCATATTTACAGTACAATACCCATTTTTATGAAATAACACATTCTTGCGCAAGACCACCAGCCTACGTCAAAATCGTCACCACTTTGCCGAGTTACGCCAACTCCGTTCACTTCATGGGGCCAGTCCAATGGTTTGGCCTTCACAGTGACACACGCGTTATTTCCGACCCTCGATGTCCAATCTCACTACCTCTGCTCTAACCCAGCTCATCTTACCTCCGCCCCCTCTCCCTCTGGCTGCTGTGCCGGCCAGGCGACCACACCACCACGTCGTGTTGACTAGACTACACTAATAAGGACCCATGACGGCCACCGCCAGCAACAACACGCCGGCAACAACCCGACACACACATCTCTCGCCTATCGCACGGCAAACGCCACACAACTACACTACGCTTGGTGAACGCAGCTAAAGCAGCTGCGTTCTTCACAGTACACCGTGGAGGATTTTCGTTTCGCATCGCGGGCCATGGGGGACTTCAAAGTGCGCGAGTGAGTGTGTGTGTGTGTGTGTGTGTGTGTGTGTGTGTGCAGTATCTACTATTTACCCAGGGTGTGCGTGTGTCTACGATGGCCAGCCAGCCACACACACACACCACCTCTCAATGCCACGTTCTTCCGCGCATTATTTATTATTTATTTTCACACATTTTCACGTGAGTGAGTGTGTGTGTGTATGAGCGTGAGTGCGAGTGTGTGTGTGCGGGCGGGCACGCAAAAACACATAATAATAATTAATAACCCATCCGTTTCTACACAATACTGGGTATAAACACACAGCTGAAACATGAAGTGGAGTCTGTCAACTCCCGCAATTTAATAATAGAGAAAATACATCATAAATACATTCTGAAACGAGATATAATCATTAAGGAAAGTTTATACTATGTACTATGATGTTTTTTACCAGCTGCGAAGCAGCCTGGTCTACTTTCTATCAGGTTGGTAGTGGCAACTTATCATTTCATTGGCTGCCGTAGTCACCTAGTGGCAACTTATCATTTCATTGGCTGCCGTAGTCACCTATCTTTCTGATTGGCTGCCTCGTCTCTAGGCAACCAGACACTCTTTGCCTCTAGCCGACCTCTCAGCCAATGGGATAGCATTGCATTGCAGCCAGCAAGGTGCAACAACAACCCACTAGTTATTTCACCCACAATTCTACAGATATAACAACACAGCTGGTAATTATTATTTACAAGCTCAAAACTCAACCACGCCGACGTGTTTTGAGCTTGTAGATCTGCTATTTTTTTATTTGAATCCTGAAAAGTAACAGATTTAGACATGTGAGGTTTCCACCCGACAGAGACAAGGAGAGGTAGACGGATAATGATGGATCTGACCTCATAAGTCTCTGTTTACCAACTTTGTAAAACAGATGTTCCTCCATCTGTCAACTCACACATCTCAAGTCGTTCCTCAAACACAAAGGACGGGTCTCTACTGGCTCTGCTGACCCTTTTCAATGTGCCGAAAACAGCATTTAGATTGTGATGATTGATTAATTTGAGTTCAGAGTGGTGTGATCAAATAACCCTTCAGACAATAAATGTGCATTATTTCGCATGCCCTACGAGGGTTTGGGACCGAAATGCTTTTAAAAAACCAAACTGTCGACAGACACTTGATACCCTCAGAGCAGAGAGAGAACGCACAGCTCAGCAGCAAAGGGGGCCAATTCAAGATGTCATCTCTGTCGGGTGGAAACCTCATAATGTCCAAAACTTACTTTTACTTTTCAGGATTCAAATTCCAAAATAGCAATCGTAGCAGATCTACGAAATGCGGCGCTTCGCAGCGCATTTCGAGCTTGTGGATCTTCTACCCTTTGATACTTTTGTGTGACGCTGTACTCTGTGACAGAGAGAGACACACAGAGAGAGAGGGTGACTGACACACATGCATAAAGACTGTACTCTGTGACAGAGAGAGAGGGTGACTGACACACATGCATAAAGACTGTACTCTGTGACAGAGAGAGACACACAGAGAGAGAGGGTGACTGACACACATGCATAAAGACTGTACTCTGTGACAGAGAGAGACACACAGAGAGAGAGGGTGACTGACACACATGCATAAAGACTGTACTCTGTGACAGAGAGAGACACACAGAGAGAGAGGGTGACTGACACACATGCATAAAGACTGGGCAATTCACAGAAACTGTGGCTACTATAAAAATAGTTGAAACAGCCAATGTACAAGCTTGGCTCTGCAAATTTCACCATTAAAAAAAGAAAAAGAAATGTAGGAAAAAAAACGGGCCTAAATTTCTCTTTTGGGCCTCAAAACAATGTCTCCTTATCAATAGCCAAAAATGCCACACAACCACCATCTGTAGGAATGTCGGGTGTCCTCATTTTTAAATAGTCAACACCATATTTCAGGTATGAGTACAGTTATAATCACAGGACAAGGAACCGGCAACCACTTGGTGTCCCACTGGCTGGCATACTGGATTAGTAGTGTTTATAGAGTATTTGTATGTAATGCATTCAATTGAGACAAATGTTTGAAATAACGGTGATATTGATTTGAAGTGGTTAGAAAGATCAAGTAGGGCGTTAATTTCCCAAAAACAACACAGGTTAAAATATGAAGATGGGAGGTTTCTTCCCTACAGCTAAGATTTGCTCAATATAAGAGCTGTTTTTCACCCCCGTCAGACAGGTCAGACGGGGATCACTAGTGCCTTTCACAGTTCACACGCATGTCGCACACGCACACGCACACGCACACGCACACGCACACACACACACACACACGTTTTTGCGCGACGTTTTGAGGGACTGTAATTTGAGATGCAAAGACAAAGAGACAGTGAGGGAAAGAGAGGGTCTCAGGCCTGACACAATTATTACATAATCGCATTTAAGATATTAACCACAGTGTTCTTTTTTTTACATAATCGTTTCCATGTTGAAACATTTTCACATATTTGAAAAAGTGGATGTGCCCTGGGCAACTTCAAAAGTCTAAAAGCCAAACAGAAATGTCATTTCTAATCATAATAATGTTCAACGACAAAAAACACAATTTAAATGCGATTATATGTGCGTCAATAAAATGGTCATGTAGCCCTATTAGTGTAAGAAGGAACAGGCCTGTGACTGTGTGGATGCCAGTCGGAGGCCTATAGCAATTAGACCTGAACAAACAAGCACACTCCACACACCACTATAGAAGGAACCTGAACAAGCACAGTCTGTGTCAGGCTAGGCTAGGGGAGAGATTATTACGCCTAAAGCCAATAACCCGGGCGGTGAGTGTGTGTGTGTGTGTGTGTGTGTGTGTGTGTGTGTGTGTGTGTGCGCGCCACTGTGCATGTGTGTGTAAAAACCCACATGTTGCATAATGAAAATGTGCTTTATGACAGTTCCTCAAGTCCTGCTGGGTAGTTTCTTATTGACTCAGAGGAGTCAGGCCATGGAAAATCACACTGTTCTTTTTATTTAGTGTCTTTAGCATTTTATTGTGTAGAGTCAGCTGTTCAATTGCATGATGTATACCGACTGTGCTCATACAGTACTAACTTTTATGCTCTAACTCCAGCCGTGGTGGAAAGTAACTAAGTACAACTTGTACAATGTATTACTTTTACTTCTACTCTACTACATCTCAAAGGCAAATATTGCACTTTTTACTCCACTACAATTATTTGAAAACTTCAGAATTTACTAGTTACTTTTAATAGAATTTGATTATTAAGGAGATGCGCGGACCCCCCTCTTTTTCCACAAATGAGTCTTGAAAAATGGGGGTCGTCTTATAATCAGAGTCGTCTTATATTCGGCACAATATGGTATATTGGTTTAAAAGTACTCATGTGGCATATATTAGTCGCTTCTTTTCATACAGACCTGGTTGCTTATTTCTCTCGCAGAATCACTTACAACCACATGTGCCTCTTCAAACCTCACTTCCCGCAACTGACTGACTCATGCATGACAGGCATTGACTGCTTCACTTTGCCACTGACCGTTTCAGTTTCAATCTCAACTTCACTGCAAGACACATTACATGCAAAAAAACAAAAAAAACATGTGCATTGCTTGGTAACAAAGCAAAGCACATATTGTTCGATGGAAAAACGAATCCTTCCATCCACAATCAGTGGGGCATCTGTTGCAGCATAGTGGCATGTAACAAGACCACATTAAGAGTGGCATTTATGCGTGCGCACACACACACACTTGTGCAGTCACACTCACACACAATAATAGCCTTGAACAAAGCTGCCTTTAATGGATTTCAGAGAGTGTACATGACTTTGAAGCATTCCTTACTTTCACTGACAGAGTTAATGCCTAACACCACAAACCCACACTAGCCCCCCTAACACACACACACACACACACACACACACACACACACACACACACACACACACACACACACACACACACACACACACACACACACACACACACACACACACACACACACACACACACACACACACACACACACACACACACACACACACACGTAAGTAAGCGACGAGTAGAGAAATGTGGTGGAGAGTAAAGTGAGGGAGTCGATCTGTCTGTATGACAGTGACAGCAGAGATAGGGAGAGAGAGAGGTGACACTGGTTCAAGGTCAGGGCCAGACAGACAGACTGATGTGAGACTCGGCTCATTTAGCTGACACCTCCATCCCTTCATTTCACTGAGTCTAGAACAGGGCCAGGCAACCTTTGGCACGGTGCCAACATTGGCACAGGGGAGAGTGATCTCTGGCACAGAGAGAGAGAGAGAGAGAGAGAAAGAGAGAGAGAGAGAGAGAGAGAGAGAGAGACTGAACAGAGAGGATTTTTCTTTGAAAATTAAAATGTAGTCAATAAAATATTAAATTAAGTCCCCTCACATTCTGTATAAGTGAGAGAGAGAGAGCGAGAGAGAGAGAGAGACTGAACTGAGAGAGGATTTTTCTTTGAAAATTAAAATTAAAATTAAAAATTAAATGAAGTCCCCTCACATTCTGTATGCAAATACTGTCTGCAGCTATCCTACATACTGTCTGCTCTATCCTACATACTGTCTGCTCTATCCTACATACTGTCTGCTCTATCCTACATACTGTCTGCTCTATCCTACATACTGTCTGCAGCTATCCTACATACTGTCTGCAGCTATCCTACATACTGTCTGCTCTATCCTACATACTGTCTGCTCTATCCTACATACTGTCTGCTCTATCCTACATACTGTCTGCTCTATCCTACATACTGTCTGCTCTATCCTACATACTGTCTGCAGCTATCCTACATACTGACTGCTCTATCCTATACATACTGTCTGCTCTATCCTACATACTGTCTGCTCTATCCTACATACTGTCTGCTCTATCCTACATCCTGTCTGCAGCTATCCTACATACTGTCTGCAGCTATCCTACATACGGTCTGCTCTATCCTACATACTGACTGCTCTATCCTATACATACTGTCTGCAGCTATCCTACATACGGTCTGCTCTATCCTACATACTGACTGCTCTATCCTACATACTGTCTGCAGCTATCCTACATACGGTCTGCTCTATCCTACATACTGACTGCTCTATCCTATACATACTGTCTGCTCTATCCTACATACTGTCTGCTCTATCCTACATACTGTCTGCTCTATCCTACATACTGTCTGCTCTATCCTACATACTGTCTGCTCTATCCTACATACTGTCTGCAGCTATCCTACATACTGTCTGCTCTATCCTACATACTGTCTGCAGCTATCCTACATACTGTC
>NC_136790.1:21532669-21552669 GCF_951216825.1 Electrona antarctica | reverse complement strand
TTTACTGGTTAAATAAAGGTTAAAAGAAAATGTCATAATTTGGGGGTCCTTGACATGAAAATGTTTGACAACCACTGGCCAGTGTTGCAAGGGTTATATAACTTATAATGTGATATTAATAGAACACCTTTGAGTGTCAGAGTGATGCTAGTGTGACACTGACTGTATTAGTGTATTATTGCATCTTGAATTCCTCCTCATTATGTTCACAGTGGAATGTTCTCCAGCCGGAATGGGGAGCAACCCTCCCACATCATAGCAAAATCTGTGTGTGTGTGTGTGTGTGTGTGTGTGTGTGTGTGTGTGTGTGTGTGTGTGTGTGTGTGTGTGTGTCTCAACAAGTGAGTGAATAAATAATAAAAGCCTCCTGTATGATGATGATGATGACACACGACTAAAGAAAAACAGTATGTGTGCATTTTTGTGCGTGAGAGCTTGTAGCGTACATTTAATTCCTCAGTCAATAAATAGAAACCATTTTACTTTACAGTACACCTTCAACTTGGAGTCCTACTACAATAATCATGTCTCTCCTACTTTACATCCCAAGTAAACACACACTACAACCGTCCACACGCTCGTGCGTGCACGCGTGCGTGCGTGTACTGTGTGTGTGTGTGTGTGTGTGTGTGTGTGTGTGTGTGTGTGTGTGTGTGTGTGTGTGTGTGTGTGTAAACAAGGGATAGCTGCGTTACTTGGGTAGTCTTCAGTGAGCAGATGTCCCAACAAGGCCACTGAGGCCAGACCACACCATTGTTGACACTCTACTGCACGCACACAGTCACACACACACATTTGCAGGTGGAGTGAGTACAGTAGAATAGAGCCCTTTGTACAATGCTGATGTGTTTTGTCCAGAGGACAACAAATCTGAAATACACGCAAACCTAGTAACCTACATGAATACACATACATGTACATACTTGTAACTAGATTTAAAAACAACATGGCATCTAAAGAAGACAAGGGTGGCTTTTCTGCCTCAAGAATGCCGGCTATAACCTCCACATACAGTAGTCTACTCCAGTGGTTGTCAAAGATTGAATAGTTTGCAAAAGGTATGTTGCCTGAATCCCCCCCACCACCCACCCCCTTTTCCCCTCACTGTATGTTTCTTTTCCCTTTTTACCTCCTTTATGATGAATTCCTGTTCTGTTCTTTGACTATATAGTAGTGTCTATCTGTACGTCTCTAAATGTTTTGATGAATTGAACATGGTGGACCCTCTTGTAAACAAGTGTAATGCTTAATTGGGTCGTCCACTCACAGTTATTAACAGTCTTTGTATTGAGTTTGTGCTTGAAATGTACTGTAATTCTGCAAACTGTTAATAAATATTTCAATCAATCAATCAAAAGCAGATCTATTGTATTTGTCACGTGACATGTGACATTTTGCGACATGTGAACAAAATCCATAGCCAAAAACGGTATATATTATTCCAAACATTTGATGAATTCTAAGCCTTTCCCAGGTCTGTATTTCATGACAGTGGGAACCCCGAGTTGTTCAATAATGTTAAAAGGATAACACAAAAATCCCAGGGGGCTTGTTTCCATTGTGTTCCAATGTATTCAATAATCAATTCATCAAGCCATATAAACTTTAGACATATACAATACCATACAAAAAAGAAAAATCAATACTAGGAGCAGTAAAAGTCCTGGGATACAATACTGTACTCAGTACGGTACTCTAACATCATTGAAGTAGGACTCATAAAATGTCCCCATGGGACCCATCTAAAAGACCACCCCTGGGTCCCGGGACCCATTACATTGAAAACCTATTTACCTATTTATCACTGCACTGTATTTTATTTTCCTTTACAGAAAAACTAGCTTAAAAGAACTTGCCGATAAGTCAGCGCCCATGGTACAGTATATTCATCTTTATATGTATTGCATTGTATATCTTGTATGTTTCTCGTATGTCTTTTTGATTATGAATTGAATACAGATTTATAGGACCACAATGTAAACAACAAAGACTTCAAGGCTTTTTTTGTGTATCCTTTCAGCATTGCTGGCGTAATTGTACTGTTTGCAAACTCTTAATAAAGCAATAAATCAATCACAATGTAGGCCTAAGACTAGGAAGAACACACTGACTGTTTGACAAGTGCCACACACACACACACACACACACACACACACACACACACACACACACACACACACACACACACACACACACACACACACACACACACACACACACACACACACACACACACACACACACACACACACACACACACACACACACACACACACACACACACACACACACACACACACACACACACACACACGGCTGTATGCAGTGGTGGAAGAAGTACTCACATTTTGTACTTAAGAAAAAGTACCAATGCCACAATAGAAATACTCTGCTACAAGTACACGTCCGGTATTCAAAAAAAAATATTCACTTTAAAATATACTTAAGTAAAATTGGACAAACTCCAGCAAAGCAAAAAAAAAAATCTGAAAAGTGTTCAGTACTTTAGTAAATCTACTTTACACGACTGGCTGTATGTGACAGATTGTGGTTCAGAGGGAAGGAGCTATAATAGCACTCTTGTGGACTTTGGACGCGCGCGTGCACACACACACACACACACACACACACACACACACACACCAGACGTCTTGCACAAAACCACACACCTTACAACACTACTACTAGACAACAACTTGATTGTGTAGTGCTGCCTGTAGGTCGGTGTGTCGCTTGGCTTGCCCTGCCCGGAAAGAACACAATAATAGATCTCCAAGCCAACAAAGTCAAGATGAATGAAGCAAGGTTTGACGTGGCTTCAACACTACACACACACACACACACACACAGTGGAAACATTCCACGACAGACAGACGGTCGTCTGAATCTGATCACGAATTCACGATCCAATCCCACATTGTTTTCACCACCACCGTCTGTTTCAAAAGACTGAAGCAGACTGATTCGTACCGTAAAAGATAACCATGTCGGTTTAATACCGACAACTGTTTTAATATCCTTAGTTTGTTTTTATTGAATTGTTTTTTAATATTGTTATCATCTTCAGTATTCGTTCGGACACGTTCTGTGACTTCAGTCAGTAACGCACGCTGCCTCGCTGGGCTGTCAGACTGCAGTCTGGACTGTCTGTCGGTCTGTCGCCGGGGGTTCAAGTTCCCAGTTGATGTGAAATAAGTTCAACAAATCTTTCTCACAGTAGCCTACCCGGTATATCAAATACATGAAAGATTAAAACCAACCTTTTTTAGAGCGTCTGTCCCGCCGTCGGTACACACAACAACACAAGTCCACTGGCTGTTAGTTTTGGTCACGGGGCTCTGCTCTCCTCTCTAGTTTACTTTACACTCTCTGCGAGTCGACTGTACAATCTGTATTGTTGTGTTTGAGGAAGTGTACGTTCTCTCCCCCCCCCCTCTCTCTCTCTCTCTCTCTCTCTCTCTCTCTCTCTCTCTCTCTCTCTCTCTCTCTCTCTCTCTCTCTCTCTCTCTCTCTCTCTCTCTCTCTCTCTCTCTCTCTCCCCCCCCTCTCTCTAGCTCTTGTTCTCTGCCTCACACACGTCTTGTCGTATAGGTATCTGCAGGGCATTGACTGAGGGCACTGAGGGTACGCACACACACACGCACACACACACACGCGCGCACACACACACTACACCCACACACGCGCGCATGCACGCATGCGCGATGACGTCGACAGGTGAATTCCCAATTTCAGATGGAGAAGTGTGGAAAAAAGGAGGGGTGTGGTGGGTTTGAAGGGGTGGAAAGGTCGATATGATACCATTCATATCTCTGAAGTGTGTTAACCTGATATCATTGTATTAGAATCAGCCTCAGAACTATACTAGATGAAAACAAATATATATATTCAAAAATAATAGTATATTGATTTTTTTTTTCTTTTCTTTTCCTTTTTTTTAATGCTTCTTGGCGTTCTTCTCTCTCCCACATTACATAAGTAGGCTATGCAGCATTAGAAAGAAGAGGTTCAGTGAACCAGTTTGCAAACAGGTTTGGCCAGAGTATACAGTATAGGCCTACTGTAAGTTAGTGGTAGTGTCTGGGAATGGTCCATCATGCAAATTAATGTAATTGTCCACAGGCCCCAAATAAAATAATAATTTGTACCAGGGACTCCTGTACCAGATTTCTGTTGTTTAAAATGTATTAAAAAAATCACACCCGTGTGAACTGAGTGGTGTAAGGTTTTATATAGCATGATCAGCTGTGGTCTGACGTAATGTCTAACGTAATGAAATAAGGTAAGGTATTATGTAGCCTGATCAGCTCTGATCTGACGTAATGAAATCACACCCGGATGTGATTTCACAACTGGCTTTTTCTGTGCAGAGAAAATGGCCATGGTTGCTACGGTCATCCAGTTCAACCCGGGTGTGATTTAATTACGTCAGAAATTATTTTGAACATAGCAACCATGCTCATTTTTTTCTGCACACAAAAGCCAGTTGTAGGAGTGGTTTACACCACTCAAAAATATATGTTGCCCCCTTTGAAAACAAAATAGCATCTACAAGCTCTGAACAAGCCAAGATTTTTTGTTTTTCAAATAGCCATCATTGAACTAAAGTGTGGTCATGTGGCCTATAGTCACTTCTTTTTTGGGATTGTGTTTTCATAGACCTGGTTGCTTATTTCTCTCTGGCAACAACTCTACATGGTCCATTCCTAGATTTTCCTCCCCTCCTCCTCCTCCTCCTCCTCCTCCTTGTCCTCCTCCTCCTCATAGGGAAAACGACCACGTGGTGCTGACTCATCAAGCCCCCACCCTGCCACTCTGAGGCTATAAGACAGACCGGCCCGGTACATTTATTTTAAACAATCTACCTCACCCCTCTCGTCTCTATAGGGCTATTTTAAGCGTGCCGATGACACACTCGTTTTTTATTTGCCGTGAACGCTGCTGCTGCTGACACAGATTCAGTGAGGTGTGTGTTACGCACTCCGCCACAAGCAGTTGAACCATGAGCTTAGTGTTTCCAAGCTAGGTTCAGACAAAAGAGCTGGCCTCTAATAATGGGCTGCCCCCCCTGGGGTGTGTTTAGTAGTGATTAGAGTACATTCCACCCCTGTTGTTGATATGGCCGCAACCGCACGGCCAGTCACAAGAAGAAACCCACATACGTCATTTCTGAAAACTTCAAACTATACAGGCCTTAAGAATAGACGTTGTATAACTTGTATTGTTGTCCTGCATTGTGGTGAGTGAGTGAGTTCTGGTTGAAGGCTCAGTTCAGTTGTCATACATTTGTTTACCCGTAAAGACATGCAAGTCGGGTGAATTGAGAGTGTGTTGATGATGGTGTGTCATAGGACAGAAATGTTATCTCGTCTCTGTCTGGGGGAACCTCGCATGTCCAAAACTTTGTTTTCAGGATTAAAAACATTACACATCACACGCGAGGGACGCCCACTGTGGCTGCCACATGAAGTCATGGGGGAGGGGAGGGGGGAGTCTTGCAGATCTGCTACCCCTATGCTTTTGTGTGACGCTGTATTATGATCAAGTTAGTACTAGTAGGCCCTACTAGTACTTGAATGCCCTACTAAGTAGGGCATTCATTTACAAAACAAAAGTTAGAATGTGGAGATAAGAGGTTTCTGCCTGACAGCAACAATACATATACATACAGTATGTAGTCCAGTCTAAATTAGGTAATTTGTAAATTATATTTGGTATGCGGTCAGGTTTAGGCCTGGCTCAGGGAAGAGGACGCCCCTGCCATGCATACATAGTCCACAGTCCACCATGGGTTGGAGGTGCGACAGGCCCATGGCCTAGCACGAAGACCATCCTTCTGTATGAAATAATAATATTATTTCATTTTCTTTAGTTATTATTATATTATAATAATAACTAAAGTAGTACAATGTTGGATAGTCTGACTACTGGGTTTAGTAAGTGTGTGAAAGAGGTTCCTTTGCAGAGTCGAGTAAGGGAAGGGTATCCAGACACTTCCTGCTAGAAAAAGTGCCCCTCTGGGCACAGGTCTCCACCAGGCCAGGTCAGGTTGTGGCCTCCTGGTGGCGCTATAATAAACTGTGCGCATGTATATAGGCTTTGGAAGAAATGCCACTTGACAGTTTTCAAATCAGCCTCATGGTGGCGCTACAACAGGCCAAGCCGCGTCACACACACATTTATATTGCTAAACATTTTGCCAAACATCACACACACACACACACTCCTATCCTCCTGGTGGAGACCTGTGCCCAGAAGGGCACTTTTTCTAGTTATACCTTTTTTTTTATTATGTATTGTATTTGGAACATTTACACTACCTGTCACTATTATTTTTTTCATTTTATATCACTTAATTACTGAAATCGCGTTCTGGAAATTGTGGGGCAGAGGTTCATCCAGGGAGTGTTTGTGCAAAATTTGGCATCGACCGGGTTAACGGTGCCGGAGATTAGCTGTTCACAGACGGACGGACACACGGACGGACACACGGACGGAGTGCAAAACATACTCTCTCCCCATGCCTTCGGCCTGGTGGAGACAACAATACTGCGTTTTGGCACGTTGTGAGCTTAGAGATTAGCCTGGTAAACCCCTCCGCCTCCGGGGTTACCAGTCTACTTGGAGATAGACTGATATTGAACATTTTTGCAATGGCACAGAAAGTGGTTAGAGTTTGTGTCAAATAGTTATTTTTATTCTTTATCTGTTTTCAAATTGATTGAACTTTCTTTCACAATATATTATTCAAGTAATTGTCTCTCAGTCCAAAATCAGGTTCGGGTATGGACCCAAACATCTGTCATCGATCAGGTTCTAGTTATGTCATGTGCATGTGATTGACGTTTGTGAACTGTTTGAGCTATGAGGAGCTTGCAGTAGTAGTTTTGATGTAAGCATATTATGAAATGGCTTGCTAGAAGGAGGAGAATGAAACCCGTCAGCCGTCCGTCACCTTTGACATTAATCTAACCTCAACTTCTATTGTGACAATATAAATTGTGACAGACATTTTCTGCAATAGGAACAGGTCAGAACAGAAGCCCCCTGGCCTGCACCAGCAGCTGCTGTACTTGCTCAGACATTGCAGGGATTGGGGGGGGGGGGGGGGGGGGGGGGGAGGCAGGTGCAGAGGGTGGGGTCTGCGATGGGCAGATACTAACTCTGGCCACATAATCTTGAGTTAGGCCCGGGGCAATTTGGACAGAATCAAATGTCGTAATGTTTTTTTTTTTTAATACTGTTTTTATAACTTCAGAATATCATTGACATTGAATGAATAATTAAGTGATAAAAAATAATAGTGACAGGTAGTGTAAATGTTCCAAATACAATACATAACTAGAAAAAGTGCCCCTCGGGGCACAGGTCTCCACCAGGGCAGGTCAGGTTGTGGCCTCCTGGTGGCGCTATAATAGGCCAATGTGAAAAGGGTGCCATTTCTTCATACGTCTTTGATGGTAATTGGATGATTTGAGGCATTTTGTGTTTTGCAAAAATCAACCTGTTGAAGGGTGCCATTTCTTCATACGTCTTTGATGGTAATTGGATGATTTGAGGCATTTTGTGTTTTGCAAAAATCAACCTGTTGGTGGCGCTATAACAGGCCAATGTGAAAAGGGTGGGATATATTCCTCAGCCTAGTAAGAAAATGTGTGAAAGATTTCACGTAAATTGCACGCTGCATTCATGATTTGAGGCTTTTGTTCAAAACGGGGCAATCTTGCAAACTGTGAAAGCCAATTATAGCCAATTAGGATGGAATATGAAATATTGGACAGATCCGACTTGCGCACATGACCATAGAGATACTGTGTAACGATTTGTGAGATTTTTGGACAGAATCTGGAGGAGTAATATCAAAAAATGTGTTTTACCAAAGTCGGCCTCCTGGTGGCGCTATAAAAGTCAGATGCGGAAAATGCAGGTCAAAGGTTTGTCCTTGGCCTCTAGGGAGTGTGCATGCAACGTTTCACGCAGATCGGTGCAGTTTTAGGTAAAACATGTGAAAAGCTGCCTCATGGTGGCGCTATAACAGGCCGTTCTGGAAAATGTGGGGCAGAGGTTCATCGTTGGCATCCAGGGAGTGTGTGTGCAAAGTTTGGCATCGACCGGGTTAACGGTGCCGGAGATTAGCTGGTAACGGACGGACGGAAGGACACACACACGGACGGACACACACACACACACGGACGGAGTGCAAAACATACTCTCTCACCGGGTTAACGGTGCCGGAGATTAGCTGGTAACGGACGGACGGAAGGACACACACACGGACGGACACACACACACGGACGGAGTGCAAAACATACTCTCTCCCCATGCCTTCGGCCTGGTGGAGACAATAAAAAAAGGTATAACTAGAAAAAGTGCCCTTCTGGGCACAGGTCTCCACCAGGAGGATAGGAGTGTGTGTGTGTGTGATGTTTGGCAAAATGTTTAGCAATATAAATGTGTGTGTGACGCGGCTTGGCCTGTTGTAGTGCCACCATGAGGCTGATTTGAAAACTGTCAAGTGGCATTTCTTCCAAATCCTATATGCATGCGCACAGTTTCACCACAATCGCACAAACTCAACGCTGCGTTGAGTAGTTGTGGCGATTTGTACAAAACGGGTACAACGCGGGCTACTCCTGAAAAGTTTAGAAGCCAATCGTAGCCAATGAGGGTGGATTATGAGAAATCAAACAAACCCGTCTTGATCACATGACTATGAAGAGCATGTGTACCGATTTGCGTGAAATTAAGGATTAAGGAGTAATATTAGAAAATGTGTTTTACATATGTCGGCCTCCTGGTGGCGCTATAAAGAGCAGATGTGAAAATGTCCAGGCAAAGGTTTTTCCTTGGCCTGAGTCTAGGGAGTTGGCATACAAAGTTATCCACAGATCCGTGCAGTTAGAGGTAAAAAACACTTTTCGGCCAGTTATAGCGCCACCATGAGGCTGAGTTGAAAATGTTCATGTGGCATTTCTTCCTCGGCCTAGTGGGAATGTGCGTGCACAATTTCACGGAAATCACATGATGTGTTCATGATTTGCAGCATTTTGTTTGAAACTGAGCACTCCTGCAAACTTTGGAAGCCAATCTTAGCCAATCAGGATGGAGTCTGAGAAATCTGAAAAACCCATTTCGTTGAATGGCTCTAGAGAAATCTGTAGGTGTACTGTCCAAAAACTTGTTTTGCACAAAGCGGCCTCCTGGTGGCGCTATAACAGGCCGTTCTGGAAATTTTGGGGCAGAGGTTCATCGTTGGCATCCAGGGAGTGTGTGTGCAAAATTTGGCATCGACCTGGTTAACGGTGCCGGAGATTAGCTGTTCACAGACGGAAGGACGGACACACACACACACGGACACACGGACGGAAGGACGGACGGAGTGCAAAACATACTCTCTCCCCATGCCTTCGGCCTGGTGGAGACAATAATTAGAGGAGGCGACAGCTTGGGCGTTACTACGTTAGTAGGGGGTGGTGGGGTGGGGATGAAGAAAACAACAAATAAAAGTGACCAAAATTGTCCTTTCACCAAGGCAAACAGTCCATACACTCATGCTCCCTTTCTGTATGTGTCCCTATTTCTTCCTTTGACAGAGCACTTGTATTACCCTGTGGCTGTTGTTAACTGAGAAAGGTATTGATGATGTGTTTTTTGTCCAGAAATAGGGCATGGTTTTAGCCTTACATGGTGACATGGTGACATAAGCACAGGTTGTGGGTTATCGCTCAAACAACATACCGGTAACTTTAAGCTGCACTATGTAACTTTCCTCTTCTACTCCAGATTTGAACCCAGTTTCCTGGGCAAGTGCTGAAATCCTTACCATTGATTGAGCTATAGAGCCAGCCTGCTTGCTATGAGGATAAATTGAATCTTGACTATGAGGTCAAAATTTGTGTCAGATATAGGTGAGACTCGGTTAGAGCATGAAGACAAAATACAACAAACTTGTATACTGTAAGTTATATTGAATGAAGTGAACATACTCTACCATACAGATAGGTCAAAATGACATTTTATTCTTAAACTGTATGTTATTTATTTTTTTACATAGTGCTGTTTTAACTTTTAGACACAACCAAAGTGGCATGCAATTTGTGCTTTGGAGAAGAAAAAAAAAAGCATACTTCAAAGAGTTTCAAAGAGTATTCATTCTGAGATGTTTATTTCCCCCGCTGGTGATCGTGTTTGATCTTCCCAGAGAGTGTACTGCACTTTTCACTTCTTCTACTTGTACATGTTTCCACACTGGGAATATTTCACAAGGATAAAAATCAGACGACATGCTTCCTGTTCAAATGGTCCCCGTAGCCCCAAAGTTTGGTCAGGTGTTTCCTGACTGTCTACGACTACGGCGGTATCTGGATGTTAGATTACAGCATGGAAAGTTACCAACCAACCTATTTGCCAACACAGGCCCTGATGTGGGTTGCTACAGAAGAACAGAACATTCCCACTGATGTTCTGCCATCATGACTTGTATTTAAAATATTAATCGTTTTTTCCAATTAAATCTGACCTCTCTTTCTGTTCTCACCCCTGTCGTCCCCTGAGTTCCTGCATAATATCTTATCACTGTCTGTTCTTCTGAATTCTGAAAGAAATAAGAAGTGACTGTCCATGGACAATTACATGTTAATTTGGGCGTCCTTGACATAAAAAATGTTTGAGAACCTCTGGTTTAAACAAAATTAGGAAGCAAGCCCAAATAAGCAACTACACTTCAGAAACAAGCCCAAATAAGCAACTACACTTTAGAAACAAGCCCAAATAAGCAACTACACTTTAGAAACAAGCCCAAATAAGCAACTACACTTTATAAACAAGCCCAAAACGCAACCCGCAACTACCAATATTTACAAGCGGCTTTATAGAAAAACAAGCCCCAAAACGCTTCTAATAAGCAGACATGGCAACACTGATTTGACAGTGTGATGTAGGCAGTCATTATTTAATTTCATTCAATTAATTTGACTTCTTCACAGTAAAAGTGCTATTACATTAACCTTGGCGGCTGTATTTGGGGCAAATGTTCAAAATACGGACACATTTAGACATTTAGCTTGGAGATTGGCTAAAGATGAGCTGCTGCAGGCTGTGGCGTTTCCGATGAAAATAAGCCAAAAGAAAAAGAAGAACTGAAACCTTTAGAGCTTAAGCAAGCACAGCAAACAAAGGGATAGAATGAGTGCAAGAAAGAGCATTCAAAGAGTAAAAATAAAATAAAATATAGCGTTTTCCTTTCCTTTGCCCGGTGTCGCTCTTGTGCTTATCAGTTCGTTCATGTATCTGATTGTTCGGGGGAAGAAGCTTTTTTGCAGTCTATTTCCAGTGGCTTTGAGACTGCGAAAACGTTAGTCTGCGGTTGGGATGGCTTGGGTCTTTCATAATTCCATGAGCCTTGCTGACACAATGTTTGTCATACAGGGCTTCGATGGGGGGAGATCACATCCACTGATGCGTTCGGCTGTCCGCACAACCCTCTGCAATGCTCTCTGTGGTGCCTCTGTAGAAAGCTTTTAGGACTTTGGGGCCCATGCCAGCTTTCTTGAGTCTTCTCAGGAAGTTGAGGCGTTGTTGTGCTTTCTTCACCACCCGCTCCAACTGTACTGCCAAGGTGAGGTCTTGAGTGATGTGTACTCCCAATAATTTGAACTCTCTGACCCTTTCCACTGCAGCACCCCCCGGTCTGGATGGGAGAGTGGTCTCTGGGAGGTCTCCTGTAGTCAAAGATCAGCTCTTTTGTCTTGTCGACATTGAGAGCCAGGTTGTTTACCTCCTGGCACCAGTGTGCCAGGTTCTCCACTTCTCTCCTGTAGGCTGTTTCATCATCGTTTGTGATCAGGCCTATGACTGTGGTGTCGTCCGCGAACTTGATCACTTTGTTGGAGCTGAACAGAGCCACGCAGTCATGGGTGTACACTGTACAGGGAGTAGAGAAGGGCACTCAGAACGCAGCCCTGGGGAACACCTGTGCTGAGGGTCAGAGGGGCAGACGTCGTTGTGCCCATACGCACCACTGGCGATACGCAAATTGTAAGGGGTCAAGTGTGGGTGGCAATTTGTTGTTGATCATTCCTCGAGTTTCTGAAAGCATTTGCTCACTATGGGTGTAAGTGCTACGGGCCTCCAATCGTGTAATCCAGTTACTTTGCCCTTTTTTGGGACTGGAATAATGGTTGCTGTTTTTTTAATTTTTTTATATAATTTTCATCCCACGATTTTGTAACCCATTTTTCACCCCTGTGTCAATTATCTAATGTGATCCTGGGCTCTACACACCCTCCGCCAACCTAGTCCCCATATATGGGGGACTTGGGAGAGCAACAGACTTGAACTCATGCTTCCTTCATGCCTGAGTGTCCAAGTTGCTCCTTTACACCTGACAGGGGGGAGTTTCCCTGGTTGGACGTAGCGCGTGGAAGGAACACGTTATTCCAACCAGTTCCTTTCCCCTCCATCAGGCGCCCCAGCTGGCCAGGGGGAGGCAGTTTAGAGACCAGGATTACTGCATGTTTTTTGTGAGGGTACCTACCCTAGGGGACACGGGGAGAACATGCAAACTCCACACAGAAAGGCCCTTTCGCCAACCCCGCCTCGGGTATGGGCACTGATGACGCGGAGGAGGAAACACGCCGCCAGCACCCACAGCGCCCACAGCGCCCCGAGCGGGAATCGAACCCAGGACCTTCTAGCTGTGAGGCGACAGCACTACCTAACTGTGCCACCGTGCCCCAATGGTTGCTGTTTTGAAGCATGCTGGGACTTTGCACTCACGGAGAGATTGATTGAAGATGTCCGCAAACACACCAGGAGTTGTGAGGCAAATGCTTTGAAAACTCGTCCTGGGATTCCGTCGGGGCCTGCAGCTTTTCGTGTGTTGGGTATTGGGTCACTGACACTCCTGGGATTGCAAAACTAGAGCAAACCCAATTTTCTCAATCTCACATGTCATTCCTCCCTTCATCTTTATTCGTCTGAATGTGAGGAAGAGTCCTTTTATCTCTGTTCCTTCAAATTGTCATGCTCCCTGAGACCTAACCTCTATGATTCATGGCTCTCCATCTATTTTCTGTTACACTTCTTCTTTTCTTTTCTTTGTGTTGACCTTTGTGTTTCCGGTGTGCTGAATCTTTTTGTTTTGTTTTGTTTTTGTTTTTGTTTTTACCATAGAGGCTGCCTGCTTGGTCAGGGGATGAATTGACACTGACACGAATTGAAATTTTGAGTGTGTCTAGGTGAGACATAACCTGACACAAGCTAAAAAGAAATTTCAAAAACGTTCAAAAACAGCAGATGCACAAGCTTGTGTGGCACAAGGTGACATGCTGTGAGCTTGTATATGTGCTCACACAGCTTTCCTGGTTTGAACTGGGTTTTTAACTGAAGTGAAAACCCATCAATTACTCATCAATACTGCATGCAGCTGTTGAAGCCAGCCGCTTAGCCTATACTACTTTACTGGCTGCGGTCCACTGGATGGCTTCATTTGTTTATTGTGGCCTCGTGGAAGTGTCTGATGTAGCTCATTAACTTATCTCACCTTCTGTGGCGCATCAATCATTAGCCTGGTCGAGGAAGGGAAGTGAAGTGACAGGTGGGTGAGGCCCAAGGGGCCAGTGAGGCTATCCAACAAGCACTGGGCCCTAGTGGTAAGAGGAGGGACTGCAGGCGGACCTGTGGAAGTATGATTGGGAAACCCTGTGCAGCTGGGCTTTAACATTGAGCGCGTTTGCACTTCCGCATTTTGGGCACCAAATTTTGGTGCCCAAATCGAAAAAAAGGCGGAAGTAGAAGGCTCTTCCGGGTGCTTCAAAACGCCACTGAGCAACTTCCACTGACATGAATAGCGAGGGGGGCGGAGCTTCGCGCCAGATCAGTCTCTATCCTTTTATATACTCTATGGTGAGGCCTGGTGTAGTTGTGCATTGAAAAATCATACCCGTGTGAACTGAGCAGTGCAGGCAGCTCAACAACACGGCTGGCTGGCTGCAGTTATAGTTATACTGCTCAGTGTGAATGGCCCTTTAGGCTGCTCAACAGTGTGTGACCCGAATGCGACCCCGATCAGCTGCAGGGGTCAATGGGTCGTGCTCTAAACAGACAGACAGACACATACGTATACATACACACACACACACTCATTGGAGCGGTTTGGCACCACTCAAAAATAAATTCTACAAGCTCAGTGGAAAGAGCATAAAATAGGCTCCATGCACAGCAACCATATTGGAAAGACATTGGGCCTCTTCCTTACTTCCTTCACAGGAGATAGCTATTGAAGGAGCCATTCTGCCTGAGTGTCTTGAGCCAGTTGTGGGCGGGTTCACCTTGGGGGGAGGGGTGCCGCAGGTGAAGCGATAAGCATCACAGGTGAAGCACAGGGAGATTATACAGTTTTGACCTCTCTCTGTGGCCATACCAAACCATTCATCTCTCTGTGGCCATACCAAACCATTCATTGCTGGCCTGCTTCACCTGTGATGCTTATCACGTCACCTGCGGCACCCCTCCCCCCAAGGTGAACTCGCCCACAACTGGCTCAAGACACTCAGGCAGAATGGCTCCTTCAGATATCATTGAATTGCCTTGTTGTTGAAATGTGCTATACAACATTGCCTTGCCTTACCACTGATGGTGCTAATTAAAGTTGCGTGCCGTTCTGGTCAAACAGAGTCAGGGTGCTGATATTGTGCATGTTGTCTCACTGGCTTGATTGATTGATTGAAGTATTTATTAACAGATTGGAGAATTACAGTACATTTCAAGCACAACTCAATACAAAACTGTTAACTGTGGAAACTGTGGACGACACCATAAAGCATTACACTTGGTCCACCATGTTCAATTCATCATAACATTTAGAGACGTACAAATTTACACTTCTATATAGCCACAAACAGGAAATCATCATAGAGGAGGTAAAAAGGGGGAAAAACATATACAGTGAGGGAAAAAAGGGGTGGGTGGGGGATTCAGATTTTACGGGGGCCAGTTTCGAATTGCAGCCGTGAGTGCACTTTGAGAGTGGTTTTGAAGGAGTCAAGGGATTTGCATGTCTTAATGACTGTTGGTAGGGCGTTACACATTTTGGTGGCATAGGAGCGAAATGAATTTAGTCCCTTGTTGTGCCGAATCTGGGTTGTACATGGTTTGTTAAACCCCCTCTGGTGTTGTGGGTGTGGACTTCGCTGACATTAAGGAAGTATTTCGACAGGTATCTTGGTGGTGTATCGAATCTTGTGGACCAGACCCATTGCAAGATGCTGTACTCTGTCGTCAACCCTAAGCCATTCCAGCCTGTCAAAGTGGGCAGGGGTGAGGTGGGTTCGGGGAGTGAGGCCAAGTGAGGCCTGACCAGTTTGGTTTGGGAAGTCTGGAGCCTTGTTTTAAGGGCCTTTGAAGTGCTGTGGTACCGTGTATGCATAGTCGAAGAAACCTAATAGTACGAGGGCTCCTGTTAGGGTCTTCAAGGTGTTTTTGTTGACCAGTGAGGAGATCCTGTATAGGAATCTTGTTCTTTGGTTGACTTTTGACTACACTAAATGGAACAGAACCTTCATTAGAATCATTGGTAACACCTAGAATTGGTAACACCTGGAAGGGAGCAGCCCAGTGTCTCTCCAATATGGCTAAGAGCATGATGTGCTATTGATGGCCAAGATTGACCACGCAAGTGAATAAGATCATTGACCATTGGATCTTGTGTTCAGATAACACATAACATATAGCATGCAGACCATTTCTAATATCACATATAGGCTATAAGGCTACTGTAAATCCTTTTCTCTGATGTTGCTTGTGCTTATGTTCAATAAGTGGGACTATCGTTATATGAGGCTGCCCCCTGTTGGCCAACATAGACATAAACAAATAATGCATTTACTACAGTCAACATGACATTTATTACATATGTTTTATCGTTCACGTAAGGCAAAAACCTGTAAAACACAGGGAACTGTTTTTTTTTCTGTCAGCAGGAGAACCTTACTGTGGAGACACAGATTGAATAATCTTTTCCAGTGATTTTTATTTCTGTAGGTCTACTGTATGTAGCTATATACATAAACATTTACATTTACAAATGCACTATATTCAAGAGGTACAATTTATAATAACACTATAGGTAGAAGTCAGGGCCCATAAATTGGGTATTAATAACAAAAGCAGAACAGTAATTGCTGAGCAAAAGGAACAAGTGTGCTTTAGAAATGATGCAATTCCAAGGCATGTAACAGTATAGCTGCATTCTGAATGGAGCAAAACAATAGTGAATCAGAAGATATAACCAATTAAATGATAACTGATCAATTGATGGGAGTCATGCACGCACGCACGCACGCACGCACGCACGCACGCACAGACACACACACACACAAACACACACACACACACACACACACACACACACACACACACACACACACACACACACACACACACACACACACACACACACACACACACACACACACACACCCCTTTGGCATAAATTAAAAGAATCTCTGGCTAATAAGCCTCACATGCCTTAATACATTATACTTGCCCTCTATAACTAAAAATGTAAATGACAAACACATTCAATATTTCATTTACTTTAGAAATAGTTAATCTTTTACCCAAGAGGGACAACGCCCGTCACAAGTTGATGATGTAATTTGTCCATGAGTTATAGAGGGACATTATAATAAGACATATAAGGCTTATTAGCCAGCTGCATCATTGGCTCAGTCCACACTGAAGGTTTATACTGTAGGTAGTTTGCAGTGCACTACGGTGCTCTTCAGCAGTTTGCATTAAAGGACCATGCTGCCAGCTTTACTGACATGTGGGTCACTTTTCACTCCTTATCTCTCTCTTCTCATTCTTTGTGACGCACGCACACACACACACGCACACACACACGCACGCAGGTATTTGGGGACGTGGCAATTGGCTCCATTGTCTTGGAGGTGCTAATAACACGGGAATATCAGCATTGGCTTTATAGGAAGGGTCATAACTGTATACAGCAGTGGTTCTCAAACCTTTTCATGTAAAGCTTGTAGAGCACAGAGAATTATCACAAGTTCTGCATTGAATATTATTTGAAAATTTGGGCAATGGTTGACCAGTTTTTACAGTAGCTGATTATGCAGCAATCATGCAGCAATGGTAATTTTTCATTTCATTTCATTTTTTTTAGGTATTAAAAAGGTCTTAAAGGTCTCTTTTCATCTGGGGAGATCCCCAAGTTGAGAACCACTGTCTTCATCAACTGACAGTAGAGCACGCTCAGCTCGGGACTTCTGTCCTCTAGCATTTGGAAACATACTTTTACTCGATAAAACATAACCATTCTTCATCAAAATACTATTAGTATGGTGTGTCGGTTTTCTCATGGTTTTGAGGAATGACATAAGTAAGACTGAAAAAGGACCCACAATCCCACATGTAAAAACAAAAGGCTGGTATGATCCTTTAAGTACAAGCATACGAAGTTGAATTTCAAACGGCAGTATAGGTTATACAGTATGCAGCACATAAAAGGCATTAATTAACTATAGCATGAGACTTTAAAATGGACATAGTGAGCTCTCATTGTTGAACATACAGACATGTTTAAAAGATACAGATGTCATCAAGATCCCTTTTGAATACATGATAGCGTTACAGTACTGGATGTTGTAAAAAAAAAACATTAAGAGCAAACATTTTATATCAGGCACATTCTCTACCATTCAAATGGCACTGTATTCAAATCAAAGGAATATGTTGGCAATTTAAACCTTGCCCGACGCATTTTGAAAAGTTTCAAAAAGCTATACATTCAAATTTTAGCTCTATTATGAAATGTTTTGCCGTCGTAGAAATACTGTTTAGTCAACTGCTGAGATCTCTTCAATACAAGAGTAACGTCATGTAAAACCATTTAGAAAGAGAAAGTAGTACAAGGAATCTAATGTACCCACACTATGATGATTCAAATGGTATCTTACTCAAAACATCCTCTCACATAATTTATGTACAAATACGTCATATAATTCACTTCAATAACAGTATTGTGTAGCTCACACTATATATATTCAGAATACCAAATATCATACTTACATACTCGAATGGAGGGAATAACATTTTTTTTCTTTGTTTTTGTTTTATGTACAGTAATTATGTTTGCATTTGTGCGGCATCAAACTGGCAAAGTCCATCATAGGACGTGGATGGAGGTTTCTCTCATGTATAAAAAGATGGGTTTCCTGCAGAGAAACATGTTTTCCATCATCGTTTAATAGCAGCTGTATAAATACGACACAGCTTGATTTGTAGAAACAAAATGTGAAGGAGGCCCCACTATAGGAAGGCGCAGCTGTGGTGTTTTCAGCATCTGAACATGTTTGAACTCATCCAAACGGCTCCTTGTTGTGAGAAACCCTCGCATTGAGCGGAGAATTGCTTGTGTGACTAAAAAGGAGCTTTTATGTTGTTTTGGCCTGGCGTATATTCCAGTGAGATGTTTCTTCTGCACACGGCCCTGCTGAATGAATCCCCAGGCCTCGATCCACTGCGGCACGTTTTCAAAACACTCCTACCGCGGCGTTAAGAGGGCAGGCTTGTCAAACACTCATTAAATAATTCCTCGTCGTAGTGTAAAGCAATCCGCTGCGGGGCAGACTTTAAATGTACTTTAGCCATGCTGATTTGACGATGGTTTCGGGTGGAACATGGTAGTAAAGTATACTCCACAGGCTGAGCTTGAAGCAGTCATGATCAGCAGGGCCCACGCACGCATGCACGCTTTGGCTGGGTGCTATAAAACGGTAGCCTCCTCCATGGCGTTCACCCATCTGTAAGAGAAGAGGTGGACATTTGAATCTTGTGCACGATGCGATAACAAGAGGGCAGAGTCTATACAGCTAGCACAGCCAGTGGAGATTAGAAGCACATTATGTTCCAAGGTCTCATTGACAGAGAGGTTTTGAGATGGGAGAGTGGTGGAAAGAGTACTGCATTTTCTTTTACTTAAGTAAAAGCATGAAATGAAATGAAATGATTACTATTACTATTTACCCAGGGTATCTGGGCTAAGCTCAAGAACTTGTTTCCAGCCAGGCCCTGCTCATAGAACATTTCATCGTAGTGGTTCAATGTCTTGTTCAAGGGCACTTCAGCGGTGGTAATTTTAACGTGTCGGATCGCTGATTCGAACTGGCGACCTTCCGGTATCAAGCCCGCTCCGCAATCCGTTCGGCCACCGCTGCATCAATACCATCATGTAGAAATACTCTGATACAAGTAAAAGTTTTTTTTTATGTATGAAAATCTTCTTGAGCTAGTAGATCGGCTATTTTGAAATAGCCAGAGTATAGAGGTAGTACTTGGCTACTTTCCCTGTGTGTATGCTTGGTTAACTGTTATCCCTATCCTGATGACTATGTGTAATGTACAGTACAGTAGACGGTGCTGACCTGCGCGCCGTGTGCTGGTCGTCTGCTCTGAAGGTGTAGTACAAGGTCTTCTTGTGGTAGAGCTGGAACACGTTGCTGCTGTCCTCTCCCTCCGGCCTCTCGGTGAGCTTGACCGTGAAGCCCTGCAGAGGAAGCGCCTCTGAAGGCACCTTGTCCTGAGCAGAGAGACCAGGGGAGAGAAACCTCTTATCTCTATATTTCAACTTTTGAAATATGTGACAATCGTATGTAGATACATAACGTCAGCGTCAGAGTTCAACCTTTAATTTAAAGACCTCCATGTAAGTTACATAAATTAAAAAAAAAGGTTGCATGTCGGCCGGTCACCAATTTCACCGTAACACCACCATGCTTGAGTGAGCGAGTGTGAGTGAGCGAGTGGCTGAGATTTTGGGTATTGGAATTTGGCTTAAGCTATGCCACACGCACCGCGAAAGGGCTGATTTCCACGCCGCAGCGAGCAAGCTGTACAACTGCAGCCTCGAAGCGACAACAGCTGCTAATGTTATGAGCTGGACAGCAGGAAAGCCACAACAAAACATCAACGTCATTGAA
>NC_136790.1:21517669-21527669 GCF_951216825.1 Electrona antarctica | reverse complement strand
TGTGCTTTGAGTGACCCAGGGGTCAAATGATTTGGTTGGTTGGTGTACAGTAGGTGTCGGACCTTGCCACAGGCATTGCAGTGGTGGCGCCTGAGAGTGAGGCTGAAGTCGGAGGTGCAGTTCATGCACATCATGACGTGGGACACTGGCACCAGAACTGGAGCCGCCTCACCCAGAGCCATCCACAGCTTCTCCCGGGCCTGGAGGTCGAAACAGTGTTGTTGAGGCTTTACAACAAGGCCAGGTCTTTCTTTTCACAGTAAACAGAAACTGCCAAAGAGCATGTCAAAGCTCGCAGCAGTGCTCCATATCATATTTTATCTTTGGTGGTGCGTCTCTCGATTCGTACCTCGCTGCAGGGTCCGCCAAACGTGCAGAGTCCTGCGGCGTTGTCCGCTATAGCTCGACTCAACGTGTGGAACCAGTCCTCTCTCTCTCCAACCGAGCTAGACAGAGAGAGAGACAGAAATACAGTCAGTTGGATGAAAATATGTTACGGCCTTCCCCCTCTGCTCATTCCTTCTCCTCCAGTGAACCGTCCACAACATTTTTTATTTTTTGTCATCAAAGTTTTTTATTGATTTTACAATAAAGCATACAAAATACACATGACTTACACAAAAGAAAGAGACAAGAAAAACAAACAAAAAACAAAACACAACTAGCAGTCAAAAAAGAAAAACCCCAATGGACAACACAACCATCCACAACATTGACGTGTTGTGGACTAAGGAACGACTAAGGAAACACTGTCGTACGACCATGTATGAAATTAACCAGGCTTAAGAATGCCTCACCTGGCAGAGAGCGTAATGGTGATGTCGGACACCTCGATCCTTAAACAGTTCAGCACGTTGTCCAGGACGGGCTTGCTCACCTGGACAATAGAACCAAACATGTCATGATGACAGTCAGCACCACACACACACGCACACACGCACGCATGCACGCACGCACGCACGCACGCACGCACGCACGCACGCGCACACGCGCACACACACACACACACACACACACACACACACACACACACACACACACACACACACACACACACACACACACAGAGAGAGAGAGAGGAGTCAGCAGCGGACCGGTTGATTGGAGAGAAAAGGAGTCCATGTTTACCTTCATCCCAGACAGAGCCAGGGTGTTCTTCAGCCTGTATTTACCGTCCTGCTGGGGGTACGTGTAGAGCATGATGTCGTTCATCTGATGGGGACGACAGACAGAGGAGGAGAGAGCAGTTTTTACATATCCCACAATCTTTTGACTAAAATGTTTTGTCCCAATAAGATCTGAGGCTGATTCTACAAATGCTTTCTATAAATACATAGTTCTCATACTTTCAAGATTTAAAAGAAAATCCAAAATAGCAGATCTACAAGCTCGCAGCTGTGAGCTTGTATTTAAAAAAACTTAAAAGAAAAAAGCCTTTATAAAAATAATAAAAAACCACAAATTACACTAATCAGGTGAATATGTCTTCTTCCAGTATCAGGTCAGCTAAAAAAACTACAAAAATAGTAAATGAAACAAGGTCATCCAGCTTCAAGTTTTTGTGTGTGTTTGAAATGCGTCTTGTGTAAATGTGCTAATGTAGGCTACCTCAACTAAATAACGTAATATCACATAATGGCCACAAGGAGGCAATGTTAGCCATAACTACCTCCCAAGCCAGCCTCGCTCCTCAGTGACTTCTTGGATGGTATTTCCTTTCACACTATTCACACACACCTCAGTCTGTGCAACCCTTCAGTCCTCAGTTCCCATGTAAACACAACAAAGTAAGAAACAAAAAAAATCGAATTCTCAGCATTTATTTTCCTTGTTGTCAGTCACACCAAAACAAACTATTGTGATCCTCAGAACATAACTCTCGCATAGCCATTGTATTTCCCGGGGTGTTTTATTTTGAGCGGGACAAAAGAGATGACATAATTTTGGTCACACCTAGCGTGTGCTCTAAACATCCGTTTAGGGGCTTGTAAAAAGACAGCATCCAGGAATTCTCCTCCACCCTGCAGCTCTCTCAGGCCTCTGGCTCCCAGCCCTCTCCTCCCTGCCTCTTCCCAGGACTAGCATGCTCTCTCAGCGCTGTTGCTGCTGTGTGAACCAGAACCCAGAACTGGGTGGATCCAGCCTTCTCCTCCTACAACAACAACCACAACAAACAACAACACAAACTGCCGCCGCCGGGCAGCTTTGTTGGGGCCAGAGCAGCACGTGATCCCCCAGGCCGGCAGTGGTGGAAAGTTACTAAAGTAAGTACAGTTCTCGCCCTGATGAAGACATTACCAATTAACCCATTCTGACCTGAGATCAGATTCTAAAAATGTCTTCTACATTCTGACAGTTTTCTGAAAAAGCTATGTTTCTATGTCAGTGGTTCTTCGATTTTTCAAAAATAGCAGACCTACAAGCTCGTAGCGCGCCACTCGGTGGCGCGCTATGAGCTTGTAGATCTGCTATTTTTCAATAGCTAAAGCATAACATAATGTTAACACCAAGGGGTTCCCGCCCAAAATGGACCTGAGGCCGATTCTAACAATGTCTTCTAAGTTTTCTGAAAGATGTTCTGTTGCCATAATATATCAGTGGTGCTCAAAATCTTTTTACATCAAGGACCTCCAGAATGATACTGTATGTATTTGGCTGCCGACCTCCATCTCAAAATATTTTGTTCCAGGGACCCGCCGGAAGCAAACCTTTGAGTTTAAAATGTTCGCTTTAAAAAGAAAATATATATATATTCATTGAAACATTTGCACACATTTTCACGATATTTCTCATACAAGCAACACAAAGTGAGCTTGTATATCTTCTATTTTTTAATCGCCAACAATATAAAATCTAAAATGACACAGATGAGTTAACTGGTCGAAACATGTTGGCAATTTCTGTATAAAAGTCTTTTTAACTTTACATTCCCACTGATCCTAGAAGTACTTTCAAGAAACTTTTGGCACTTTAAGTACATTTTGATGGCAAAATACGTTTACTAAAGTAGCCTACACTTTGCATACAGGACTATGAGTACTAGGAGTATTTATATGTGGTTGATACTTTTACTTTTACTAAAAAATGTAAGTACCAGCCTCTCAGTCCGTCCAGACTATGACCGGACTATGACCTCAGGGCTGTGGCCACCGCCAGCTGTTCCGCTACTTGGGTACACAGGATTCCATCCTCAATATAAATGCCACTCATAAAAACAACAAGCACAAGAATCTGCAAATGACTTTCGCAGTGAAATAATGTACCTTCATCCTGACCCCATGATGCTATAGACCAGGGGTCTTCACCAGGGGGTCCAGGACCCATAGGGGGTCCTCAGAGGAGTTTTGGTGTAGAGGGAAGAAGAAGAAAAAGAGCAGACCAAGTACAGAGCCAAAAGGTCAAGTTTGAAGTTATATCAGACACACATTAATATGCATCCAACACTGATGGATGAAGCAAGTCTAGGAAGCTATGAAAAGGTTTAATCTGCAACACAATTTAATAAAAAATATATAGTGGTGGTCCCTGCTTCATCTCTCTCTCAGCTAAAGGGTCCTTGACCTGAAAAATATTGAAGACCCCTGCCATAGACTTCTATTTTCAATGGCACCCTTCCATCGTGACCGCCGACCTCTCACCACGTTCATCTACCTCAGGGGTAGGCAACCTTAGGCCATTTTGACCTGAGATCAGATTCTAAAAATGTCTTCTACATCCTGACAGTTTTCTGAAAAAGCTATGTTTCTATGTCAGTCGTTCTTCGATTTTCCAAAAATAGCAGACCTACAAATTACATCCTGCACATTCATTCAAACTCCTAACTCATGACTGAGGAGGGATTCTGGGGGATAGGTGGGTTATTATTGCTTGACTTTAATGATCATTACATCCTGACGTGAAAGAAAATATTTCTAAAGGTTATGTGTATCCTATGGACAATCAAAATCAGTTGGGAATATTTAATTTTGATGTGGTGTCATAATTATATATGGCACACTGACTATCACAACAATGAAAACATGGCACTTCATGTGAGAAAGGTTGCAGACCCCTGATCTACCTCTCTCTGTCATTCTTTTTTTCCCCCGACACATCTCTCTCTCTCTTTGTTCCATTTAATCTCTCTGTCTCTCACACATCACACTCCCATCTTCTTCCTTGAACTCAGGCTGTGACAGTGGCATGATGCGACCAGTGTTGCCGGATCTTGCGAGAGAAACAAGCAACCATGTCTATGAAAACAACAAGCCCAAAAGAAGTGACCCTCTACGACCCTACCACTGGTACGTGTACAGTACCTGTGCTGGTGCGTGGGACATGTCCCACTGGTACGTGTACAGTACCTGTGCTGGTGCGTGGGACATGTCCCACTGGTACGTGTACAGTACCTGCGCTGGTGCGTGGGACATGTCCCACTGGTACGTGTACAGTACCTGTGCTGGTACATGGGACATGTCCCACTGGTACACGAGAAGGGAATCCCAAATTCTCCCGACCGTGAATCTATAACCGTCACCAGGATCAATGATTATAGTCGATGACAATGGATTTGTTTTTACGTCCGGATACCCCGTCCAGGGCAGGCTTCAGACGCGCCTCCTCAGGAGACTTGGCTCAGATCTGAACCCATTTGATTTGATTTGGCGTTAACCCATTTTGACCTGAGATCAGATTCTAAAAATGTCTTTTCATCCTGACAGTTTTCTGAAAAAGCCATGTTTCTATGTCAGTCGTTCTTCGATTTTTCAAAAATAGCAGACCTACATGCTCGTAGCGCGCCACTCGGTGGCTCGAACCCACAACCATCTGCATGAAAGGCATATGCTCTAACCACTACACTAGGGCAGCCTGATATGGTCAATGACAATGATATAACATGATGTTGTGATATAATAATATAGCAGCAGGTAGGCCACTCGAGGCCAGTCAACCGACTCATCCGTGTTCTGGTACGATGATGAGCGACCGCGACGCACCCCCCAGCCATGCCGGTCCGCGAACATTTTATGAACTATCAGCCGGTCTGTGGTAATAGAAAGGTTGGGAACCCCTGGTATACTAGGTCACATGAGCACTTTATACGTATCAGAGGCGCCGCCAATCTATGTTCACGGCCAAGGGTGCTGAACCTGAACATAAACACACCACTTCACACCTTAGGTGTCCTTAGGTGTGAAGTGCGTATGTGGGGGGCTGGAGTCCCTACACAAACCGGTTTAAAGGACAACTTTAGTTTTTTTCAACCAAGGTTCATGTTTTAGGTTGTTATTAGAGAAAGTAAAAGATGAGTGTTATTTTTTTTAATTTGCTGCTTTCTTTCGTTTTAGGGAGGGGGGCGGGGGCATTCGAGCATGGGGCTAAATATGTATTTCTTTACAACATTTTATAGCGATTTATTTTTTTAATTATTTACTATAGTCCTACTAGACCCCAAGAAATTACATCTGGCCACAGAAGATCACAGGATCTACTGAATGTGAAGGTAGCCTACTGGGGAGAAGCCACACTGTGTGTCATAGGCTCAATATGCCAGTTTGACACATTCAGTAGATCCCGTGATCTTTTGTGGCCAAATGTAATTTCTTGGGGTCTAGTAGGACTATAGTAAAGAATAAAAAAAAGAAATCGCTATAACATTTTGTAAAGAAATGCATATTTAGCCCCGTGCTCGAATGCCCCCACCCCCTGTCAAAAACAGCTAAAATCCCTAAAACGAAAGAAAGCAGCAAATGGAGAAAAAAATTACACTCACCTTTTACTTTGTCTAATAACAACCTAAAACATGAACCTTGGTTGAAAAAAACTAAAGTTGTCCTTTAACGTGAAAGGACTAGTCTAGCCAAGGGTGCTTTGAATTTACCAAGGGTGCTGTGGCACCAGAGCAACCCCTAAATTGGCGCCTCTGATACCTAGTATGCATCGGCTAATTGAAAATAGCCGATCTACAAGCTCACAACGGCTTGAATATATTTTTTAAACATTTTAACAGCACAAATCTGGTACGGGGGTCCCTGGCACACCATATTTTTAGTTAGGGAGGGGTCCGGGAACAGTAGTGGCTCTATGCATATAACAAATGCATATTAATGGTGTCCTTGTCATGGATACGTTTGAGAGCCACTGGTTTAAACAACATCAGGAACCATGCGCCAAATAATCAACTACAATTTACGAAAGTAGTCCAAAAACCCACAGCCCACAACTATGGATAATTGACTGTACAACCTAACAGAAAGAACAAGCCCAACGTGGCTCATAATAAGCAGACATGGCAACGATGGACGTGGCGGTCATCGGGTGCAGCAGCATCAGCATGGCTCTGTCTCTGGAGGTGAGTGATGTGTTTCATCATCATCGCCGCCGCCGTTTGGATTCCCTCTATCTTTCTAAACGCTCATAAATCCCACCTGACCCTCCGGAGCCGTCCTGCTCATATAAGCCTTATAGCTGCCCGGCTTCCAGCAGCAACCCTTCCAGCTATCATTCCACTGACTACCAGAGGCGTATCTACAATAAGGCGAGGGCAGGCGGCCGCCTGTCCAAATCCATTTCTGGCCTGGCCAAAATCCATACAATGAGAAAAAAGAGGACAAAAACAAGACATGAGAACTATTAAAATGGACAGCTGATTGGCCGTTGCGGTAGAGCGCGACCCTCAATCACCCATTGGAATGTAACTGCATGCCTTTCAGCCTTTGTATCCCACTCGCCTGGCAGGTATATCTCTTTGAAAACCTACGATTGTGCGCGGGGAGACGACAATTAACATATCTTGCCTGGCCAAAACGTAATTCCTGGATACGCCACTGCTGACTACACAAACACTATAGTAACCGCTGAACCCATTAAGACCTTTTGAGGCCGAGTCTACAAACGTCAAACTAAATCCTCTCAGTTTTCTTCACAAAACGTATGTTGCTGCTATACTGTAGATCAGTGGTGAATGTTTCCATTTCGCTATTTATCGTCTCTGTCGGGTAGAACCCTCATTATGTCCAAACCTTACTTTTCAGGATTCAAATGTAAAAATAGCAAAAGTATAGCAGATCTACAATGCTTTGGTGTGACGCTGCGGTATGATCAAGTACTGTGGGGCGTTCATTTAGGCTATGAAAAAAAAACACAAAAAGTTAGAAGACGGAGATAAGAGGTTTCTGCCCGACAGCAACGGCATTTCTCACATACCCCCGTTAGTACCTCTGCGTACCCCTAGGGGCACACGTAACCCCCCCCCCGCCCCATTTGAGAAACGCTGGATAAACCATTCAAATGTCGTTTACGATATGACACAGCACGGTGTTATTTCACGGAACAATAGAACGCGCCTCTCTACTTGACGTGTTTGTACCCCCCCCCCCCCCCCCACCCCCTCCTCTCTGCATTCTACAGGGTGTCTGGCCTTCGCTTTGCTGTCAGACCCCTCCCTCATACACAGGAAGCCGGCATCCAGTGACCTACACCAAACATCCTGTAAAGGAAGCACGGCCCGGCCTGGAAAACAAGTCCTGAGAGCGAGAGAGAGAGAGAGAGAGAGAGAGAGAGAGAGAGAGAGAGAGAGAGAGAGAGAGAGAGAGGAGATCGGAGAAGAACAGAGTGTGGCTGGCCGGCCCTCGCTGGATGGGTGTGGTGTTTCGACGGAGCTCTGTGGCCTTGGCCCCGTGTCCCCTGCTCTGTCCCCCCACACCCCACCCTGCATCGCTCAGACAGACAAACAGACCTCCACCCAATACCCCCCCCCCCACCAAATATGTTTCAAGGTAACCGGAATGGGTTTTTCTTCCTAGCATAGTTGTGGATGGTAACAGGTGTTTTGGGTACGCTAGAGTTGACTGAGAGACTCTGATATGAATGCTCACAGGACGCTAACCGCACTGGACCACAACGATTCAGTTGGAACTGCAGACTCACTCTCCATCTTCTGTCGTAATCTGAGGACTCACCTCTTCAGACTCTACCTTTCTTTGCTATGCATTTGATGTGTTTACCTTGCTTACTGTAAATCGCTCTGGATTAAGAGTGACTGCTAAATGTCTAACTTGTAAATAGTAATTGATTAATCTCGTCCGTATACTTTAACAGGACAAAAAAACAAACAAACAAACAAACAAACAAGCAAGCAACATAATATTACCAGAAACAGGTGCCTGGGCTGCCTGCTCTTTCTGGAGACCTTCATGAGAGTTCCCTCCTTGACAAACACCTGTAAGGAGAACACCACACAGAGAGAGAGAGAGAGGGGGGGGGGTCAGTGTTGACTGTTTACTGTTTCCCTGGAGCTGTTAGGCTTTGTTCTGGCTGGAGTTAATAGTAATTGATTACGTAATTGTTACGATCTTTAGAACTGACTGGTTATTTGCAAGCGATCAGATCTGATTTGTCCACCAATCAGCGTCATATCGTCTATCTGTCGGGTGGGAACCTCACATGTCCAAAACGGTTACTTTTCAAAATTCAAATTTAAAAACAGCAAAGGTACTGTAAGCAGATCAGCAAGCTCTTGTCTTGCGGATTTGCTACTTTTGCTATACTTTTGTGTGATGCTGTATGTGATCAAGCAGGGAGTTAATTTACGAGTAACACAAAACGTTAAAAGGTGGAGATAAGAGGACGATATGTTATATGACAACATAACAAAGTAGGCCTGATCTATGCGCGGTCGTACGGCGGTGCCACATGCCCGAAATCAGCAGATCTACGGGTTTGCAGATTGGCTTTTTTCCCAGCGAGTGACAAAGTCATACGACAAATTACAAATAGGATATTGGCTTCAGTGTTTTGAGTGTTCAGACTGAGACACATCAGATGTGAATCGCATTATGCAATATTCTGTTTCCATGTGATTTTTCTGGCTGGTCAGATTTGATATGACCATCCCATTACTCTGCCACCAAAATGTGGAATGCCCTGACTAATGCCCTGACCATCCATTAAAAGATGTGAATCACTGGTTTCTTTCCAAACTGCCCTGAAAGAACACATCTATCAGCAGAACACAAAGGGTCTATCTGAACCGCAGATAGGACGTGTCATTCACTCCCGCCATTTTTCCTTTTACTACATATAGTGTTTGTATTTGTTGACATGTATTATATTGTGTTAATTGTTTATTTAATGTTGATGAATTGAATACACAGGACCACAATAGAAACAAGTCTCCAGAATGTTTTTGCTGTTATTTTAGCCTTAATGTCTTACTCTACCACATGCTGTTCACATTTCTGACTAATAAAGTATTCAATCAATCAATCAATTCTAATCTGGCTGATAGGGCAACGAGTGAATTTGGGGGCTGCCAGTCTGTAAAACATAGATCCAGCACAAGGCTTACAGAGACTGGCACCCTAGATAACACGTATCGTTGTTATTTTGATAAGTGCGATGATGTCCAGATGGCGCTCACCCGTCCGGGTTTGAGGAGGTCCCGCTTGCCGCGGACGCTGTACTCTATGTGAACCAGACGCAGCAGGTTCTCCTGGAAGAAAGAGAGGGTGGAGGGAGAGAGGGGGGGGGGGGGGGAGTGGGGGCAGAAGGGAGGGTGTTCTGTGATTTTTCCAGCGATGGGCGGAAGGGAAGAGAGAATGAAACTGTCCCTTGTTTGTTTGTGAATGAAAGACAGGGGGGATGTGATACTGGAAAACCAGATAGAGAGACCCTCTGTTTCCACTGTTTCTTAGCCTGTTTGCTCCTGCTGTGTGTGTGTGTGTGTGTGTGTGTGTGTGTGTGTGTGTGTGTGTGTGTGTGTGCACGCTTAAGAGAAAAAGATAAAGGGACTGTGACAGAAACGAGTCAACTGTAAGCCACGGGGGAGGCATGGTTTTTTGACAGCCAGAGGAGAAAAACAGTGGGGGGGGGGGGGTGCGTGCGTGCGTGCGTGCGTGCGTGCGTGCGTGCGTGCGTGCGTGCGTGTGAATAAGTGAGAGGGGAGCAAGTATCTTCCAACCCTTACACTGCGCCCTTTGTTTACGATGCACCTGGGACCCCTTGATGACATCATCATTCC
>NC_136790.1:21392669-21512669 GCF_951216825.1 Electrona antarctica | reverse complement strand
CAGGGTTAAAGTGTTTAAAAGATATTGAAACCAAATACATACATGCTGACACAGAAGAATGCAAATGCAAACACACACACACGCACACGCACACGCGCACACACACACACACACACACACGCATGCACACACGCACACGCACATGCACACACACACACACACACACACACACACACACACACACACACACACACACACACACACACTTGTGCACAGCACAGCGTATATTGGCTTTGTATAGCCGGTCCAGTAAACAAGCCATTGGCTGTGGAGAAGGGGCTCTTTAATCCTGTAAGGGTCCAGCAGTGATCTGATCACGGTCCAAAGCTACTTCATCACTGTCATCACCACATCCACAATGAAATTACTAGCAGCCACACCACTGGACCCAAGCTCATAGCACCCAGAGAGAGAGGTGTGTGTGTGTGTGTGTGTGTGTGTGTGTGTGTGTGTGTGTGTGTGTGTGTGTGTGTGTGTGTGTGTGTGTGTGTGTGTGTGTGTGTGTGTGTGTGTGTGTGTGTGTGTGTGTGTGTGTGTGTGCGTGCACACGCGTGGGAGAGGTGAAATATAGGGAAGAAAAATAAAGAGAGGTAGAGGATGTGAGCGAGGCATATGAAATGGAAGGTCACAGACTGAAAGGTCATAATAATTATCATATATTTTGTTGTGCCATGAATAGACGAATACACTTTTTTCTTTTTTACTTTACACTTTCTTTGTGTGAAATGTGTCACCTTGAAAGAATGAGGATCAACTGACACTTCGTAAACGTTGAAAAACGTGACCGAAAAACCTTTGACGTTCAAACAAACACAGCTATAAAAACCGAGCGGGCTGGCGTTCTTCTGGCGAGCATGAGCGGGGGATTGTTGGGTCGGTCGGGGTGGTGAACGCTCAGAGGTAGATAAACGACCCGCGGGCCTCTTAGCGGAGGACAGGCTGTAGTGGACGACCTGCGTGGACCTCGGCTCCACTCCCTCGCTCCTCCTTGTCCCTCATTACGGCGGGGTCACACACACCCTGGAGGTCCAGAGGCAGCGCCGCGATACGCCACTGCATCCATCATGCACATTCAACCTGCAGCATGCGTGAGGGGAACCGAGGGGGGAGGAGGAGGAGGAGGGGTGCTGGTATTGTGTCGAGGGAGTTCTTGCTGGTGTATATTGGCTTTGTGAGACCCTTTAGATTCAATACACAGAGTCGGTGGAGACTCAGGACATGTTGGAGTACATTTGTGGTGCATATGAAGAAAAAAAAAAGGGGGTTTTCACGTGCACTGCATTTCTACACTCAACACGAACCACACTCTGCCCTCTTTAAATGGAATGAAAACAAATAATAAAACAGCATCTCTAGAACACAAAAGTGTTTCTGTTTGCACTAATGTCTGCTTTGGAAGACACACAAGTCTGGTTCAGGAATGCATGCATTGTTAATTTGTTGCCCATGTATGACCGCTTCAAGGGAAAGAAAAGAAAGAACATGACCTTCATAGAGGGCAAAACAGATCGATGGATCAAATCCATTGTTTACTATTGGCTAATCATAATCAGTTTTCATGCAATAGCTACAGTATTGCATACCCGCACGTGTTACCGGTTACCGGTGTTTTGTTTCAAAGCACTACACTGCAATAACAAAAACAGGGTTTGGTTGAATACGATCATATAAGTTTAACCCGTTAAAACCGTGAAAGTATATGTGTCACTTTAGATTTTAAACACTTTAACCATATTTTATACTTTGGCTATTCATACATAGCAAATCGGGGAATCTTTGAATATATATATTTTTGGAAGCGAACATTTTTTACTAAATGTTTTGCTTCTCGGGGGACCCTGGAACTAAATATTTTGAGATAGGGGTCCGTGGCCAAATACATATCATTTTGGGTGGTCCTTGACATGAAAAGGTTTTGAGCACAGCTGACATAGCAACATAATTATGTTTTTCATAAAACTGTTAGGATTTAGAAGACATTTGTAGACCCCGACCTCTGGTCTTAATGACACATGATATCAATGTACAATCGAACACGGCGTCTCTCAGTCTCTCTCCTCTATCGTCGTCCTGCAGGGTCTGACTGTGTCTGGCGAGGGGCAGCTGCTAATGAATATTCATGAGGAGGGACAGTTGGGCTCTTGTCGGCTCACTTGTGTAATCAATAGAGAGATGCCTAGAACCATAGTGTGAGCCAGTCACTGTAGTGTATGTGCATAGATCAATGCACACAGGACTGTTAACTGCTGTATTGGGGACAGAGTTATACTGAATAAAACCCTACGTCAATGTCTAGACAAAACATTATGTCTACGAGCAGCATTAGAGAGTGATTCTTGAGACATGAAAGTAATTGGCTCTGCATAGAATCATTGACAAAAAAAGACTGGATATAATATAATATTTATTTTCTCAAGGTGACTTGTGTCCTGCTATAGACGGATTTCAGTCTACATGAACAGAGATCAATTTAACCCATTAAAACCGGGAAAGCAGCTGTGTAATTTTAGATTTGAGCAAATTACTTTGGCTATTAAAAAATATACTAGCTCAATATTATTGCGTCACTTCGCGCTGCACTACGAGCTTATAGATCTGAAAAATATATATATCGTTAAAATTGGAATATATACTGTATATCTTTAACTCAAATCTTTGCTTCTGCAGGTCCCTGGCACAAAATATTTTGAGAAGGGGGTCGGCGGCCAACTACAGTAGATATAATTTTGTCCTTGATATAATTTTGTCCTTGACATGAAAAAGTGTGAGCACCACTGATATAGCAACATGCGTGTAACGTTTTCATGAAACCGACATTTGCAGAATCGGCCTCAGGTCCAAATGCCTTAATAGTCCAGCAAAAGGCTGCATGGAAATAATAAATCTATTGCTGTGTCTGTTTACAAATAATGTTCTTTGCTTACTGTAATAATATCCTCAGCATTAGTAGTTTTTGATCAGACAAGGGTTCACAATGACTGTATTCTAACCTACAGACAGCAGTGATTTATAAGAGGCGCGTACACACACTGGGAATGTCGTGAACCACTTGTGATGATCATATTTGGGAAAGACAATCCAGATTACGAGCCAATCCACCAACAATCCTATACGCGGGGGAGGAGTGAGGATAAAGAGTGTGTGTGTGTGTGTGTGTGTGTGTGTGTGTGTGTGTGTGTGTGTGTGTGTGTGTGTCTGTTGTTTGGCGAGGAAATGAGGGTTTGGTGTTTGGCTGGTGTGAAAGATGAGTGTATGACGGTAGAAAGGTCACGTCCCTCCATGGAGACTACCGAGGATAGAGGAGGTTTAAGAAGAAAAGGCTATTATCTCTCCACGGAGGGCTGGGTGATAAAACCTAAACTGAGAGCTCTGCCGAGAGAAGATTGAGTGGAACACGCCTCTGCTCTGCAGGCCAAACTGCAACGCCACAGTTTTAACTGTGCAAACATCTGAGGAGAGAGCATACGGGATATTATTTTGGTGTCAGCATGTTGGCACTGGAAGTACCGTGTTCTTTAAAATGGGATGATGGGATGCGTTGAGGTTAAAGGTTAAAGTCCTACTATTTGTCACATACATTTATGCGAGATCTGTTCTACGCATTTGACCTGTCTCTTGGAGCGGTGAGCCGCAGCCGTGCTGCCCTCGGGAATCATTTTGTAGTTGATCTAACCCCACCTAATCCAACCCTTGATGCTGAGTGCCAAGCAGGGAGGCATTGGGTCCCGTTTTCACAGTCTTTGGTATAATAACGGCTGGGGCTCGAACCCAGACCTCCTTGTTTCAGGGCAGACGCTCGAACCACGAGGCCACTGAGCTGGATAAAGTTATTCATTCATTCATTCATTCATTCATTCATTCATTCATTCATTCGTTCATTCGTTTGTTTGTTTGTTTGTTTGTTTATTTGTTTGTTTGTTTGTTTGTTCGTTCATTCATTCATTCATTCATTCATTCATTCATTCATTCCGGTGTCGTACCTCAAACGTCTTGACGATGCCAGCGAAGGCGACGTTGCTCCTGACGCTCTCCTCCAGCAGAGACATGCTGCGGTCGTACTCAGAGAGGTAGGTGTCGAACACGGCAAAGTCGTCCCGGCGCGACAGGATCACGTCCACCACCCTCTGGCTCTCCTCCCTGCAACCAACCAGGGTGGGAAACGGGTCATACGTGATGGGCTTTTTAACAGTGATAAGAGGGATTTCTTGGTGGTCATGAAATATGTCGTTCAATGTAAATGCCCGCCCTCCCGTAAATAAATGCCCTACTTTATCATACTACACTGTCACATCACGCGTTATTATTATTTCAGTGAAAGTTGTTAAATGCTTATAAATATTGAACCAATGAAGAGTACTAACAAGAGCGTGTGAATAAATAATAACGTTGGAACTGAATTTTTATTTTTATTTAAATCTTCTGAAAAGTCACAGTTTTGGTGGGGGGAGGGATGGGGTGAGGGAGAAAATGGAAAAAAAAAATTGGAAAAAATTGTTGAAACTTGCTACCAATAAACATATATTTAAAAAAAAGTCACAGTTTTGGACATAAGAAACGTTTCCACCCCACAGTGACGGGATTGGGATTACTAATGACAGGACAGGAGGGACATTTGTGTTTTTGTTTTTGTTTTTGCAAATGCCTTAAAAAGACTTTCAAAAACGGACTGTGGTGCTCTCAGATGGTCAGGTCAGGTTTGTGCTTAATCTCAGGTTTTGAATAAATCTATATATTTATTTACATACTTATTGCTTCTGGTCTGGAGTTGTACTTTGGGGAAAGCCAGTGGCATTATTTATCCTGAATCATATGCAGCCCAATTGGAATTTATCTGTGATTTTGTATAGTGGCAAAAGGATGTATTTGTAGCTTCTAGTAGTGTATTTGTAGTGTGTGTGTGTGTGTGTGTGTGTGTGTGTGTGTGTGTGTGTGTGCGTGTGTGTGTGCGTGCGTGCGTGCGTGCGTGCGTGCGTGCGTGCGTGCGTGCGTGCGTGCATCTTACCATTGTCGGATGCGAGCCTCTAGCTCGATGAGCATGTTGCTGTGCAGCGTGTAGACCTGGGGGAGCACGCCAAGAATCTCCTCCAGCCTCTGCTCCTCCAACACAGACTCCCCCTCCTCGCCCACCGCCTCCCCCACCGCTGTCCTGAAGTCCTGCGCAGGGCATAACGGAGGGAGAGAGAGAGAGAGACAGAGAGAGCGTGCACGGGGACACAGAGAGAGAGAGAGAGAGAGAGAGAGAGAGAGAGAGAGAGAGAGAGAAAGAGAAAGAGAGAGAGAGAGAGAGAGAGAAAGGAATGGAGGAAAAAAGGATATGTGAGAGTGAGGAAGGGGAAAGGGAGGGAGGCAGCGAATGTGGGGAAGGGGACGATCGGGGGTGACGGGAGAAACAGGGAATGAAAAGGGAAGGAGAAAAGGGAAGGAAGGAAGGTCAGATCCTCCTAAACATCCTTCCTGCCGCCCTTCATTCCAAATCCACCAGCGTCCCCTCAGTGGCTGCATGCTCTGGGCTCTGTCCAGGCATTCAGGAAAAGGGACGTCCTGCCTGCGCGTGATTTAGGGATAATTTATGCCTCATCGCACGACCGAGCTCTTTGTCGCGCGACAAAAGGGTGACGCACACTTTTTAAATCGCTTCACGTCCACACTTTGTTTCAAGTCTCGCTCCACACCCGCGAGGTGTGACACTTTTCCAACAAAAAAAACCCTTAGACTAGAGATGTTTCGATTTTGAATGCTTCAGTTGATGTTGCACTACTGTATAGTTTTATACGCTTACTGTACTATTTACATTATATTATTATTTTACTAAGTAAAATAATACAAATAAAATTTGTATTTATTCCTAGATCGGATAGGTCCTCAAACTTTTGAATTTCAAGGACCCCAATAACTCTGAGTGTACAAATAGAACTAAAACAAACAAACATTTGGTTCCACGTGTACAAACTCACAGTTACAGACCTGTAAGGGTCCAATACCTTCACAGTTTGCAAATAGTACAGTGTTACACATTTATACAAAAGGAGCAAACATTATAACACAAATAGCAAGGACGTTCATCTGCACTGCCGCCACCACCAGCATCTACATTCCAAGATCTCCATATTCATTACCCTGTTGACATAGACCTTTGGTCGCACTGAGAATGCTACGATGAGCAACAACATGATAGAGAAGCAGAGCACAAAACGCTATGCTCTACTGTCATGTCGAACAGGCCTTTTAATGGCTGAGTGCCAATGACACATAAGGGCTAAAATAAACAACCCAAGATTGAATGTCCTCAAGAGAGGTTATTTATCTGCTGAGAGGGGGAGGGGTGGCGGGCAGATGAAACTGTGCCAATCGTTAGGAGGTGTCAAAAGGCCTTAACAAATATCAATTGTGTCTGCGGCTAGAGCTGTCTGGCTATCTAACATGACTTATAATACACTGTAAAGCCATAATGTATGGAGGGGACCACAGCCCATCCATTCCGTTTGAGAGGACAGCGCGGACATAATAAAGTGAACACAGACGTCCCGGGCGGTTGGTGAGATAATGTGGTGACATGGCGGCGCTGGGGAGCTGGCCGTTCATCATGCGCGATCGATCGCGTCTCAGTTTAGCATTCGTCACTTCTGGCCTGGATCAGGACTGTAAGACTGTTGGCTTAAGGGCTCCCGCGGTTTGTCTGCGTCTCCAGGGAGATGCGACGTGACGCACACGCGCGTATTAAACAACACAACCCTCACACAGGTACACGTACACATGTGTGTGTGTGTGCTAGTGTTTCGGGTCATCCCAATTGGACCACTAGAGTCGAAATGGTACACAAATCCTACAAATGGTCTCCTAAGTGGACGCGTGAACGTCCTATGGTTACTGGTGCTTTTCTGGGACAGAGAAAGGTCAATAATAAAGTACATTTTCTCCTGATTTGCCTCTCTGAAAAAAGCTATTTTAGTAATAGTATGCAACTAAACCTGATCGTGACGATCAGGTCCAATGTTTAGTTCAGTGACCATGGAGATAAAGAATGGTTCAGAAGCTGTGTTCACGGTCACTCTTCCATTGGAATGAATGGACTCCAACCTGCTTCCTGTCTCACTAAAAGGCGTCCGCCCAGTTTGTCCACACACACCCAGCCACACAGTCAGTGGCTCTATCTGGTATTTGTGGACATCCTGTGGATGAGATGAGCTCAATACCCAGTGCGTCTGCCATCCACACACAGCCTGATCGCCGCTTCTGTCAGGTAAAAGTAGGTCGAGAGACAACATTAAACAGATGGCGGAGCAGACTTGTCACGCTTGGTCGCCGTCTATTTAGAGGTCACTGTGTATAAACAACAGGTACCAACAAAATCATGATAGTTTTGGCTTCACAACGTTGTTGTGCAGGTAGCTTTTATTGTGAAAGCTCACCTGAAGAGGGGCATACACAGTTATGCTTCACTTCCCATGATGTGGTCGTGGGTTTGGAAATTCTTTATTTCCATGTTATTCCTTATCACAAACAATGAAACAATAGACTGTGTTTTTCTCCTGACTCTCAGCGATGGTGGTTTTGGTCCTTTTGCAATATTATGTGTGCGCGTCCAGTGTGCGTGCGTGTGCATATGTGCATGTGTGCGTGTGTGTGTGTGCATGCGTGCAGATGGAGTCATGCGGTCATGGAGTGCTGACACCGTGTCTGTCAAAAAGACCCATTTTAGACTTGATCTCACGCTGTTACGATTGCAGTCTATTTGAAATAGTGGCCCAATATATCAAGAGATCACTTCCACCTCTGAAAAATAATAACAACTCGGTATCACGCTACAGTATATGCATTATGCAGCAGGGTGGAAAGAAGAAATAATGGATTGAATGTCATGCACCCTTGAGCAATGGAAAAAAGACCCATGGAGCCTGGTACGATAACAATATTGAAAAACACAGGTAACCAAGATTACCTATTTGCTTTCACCAGAACCTTGTATTTTCAGATTCAAAAGACGCATGGCTGAGAATTTATGAAACAAATCATTATGTGTGGCATATGGAAAGTAAAACAAATCAAAAAGACCTGAAGCCGCAGCGAGACAATTGCCGGGGGAAATGAGGTGATATCGATAAGTTACATGATATCGATCTGTCTTTACAGTATGTCTGCATTGACTGATTGATTGATTGATTGATTGATTGATTGATTGATTGATTGATTGATTGATTGATTGATTGAAGTATTTAAACACAATACAAAACTGTAAGTGTAAAATTACACTTGTTTACACATTTAGAGACGTACAAATATACACTTCTATATAGCCAAAAACAGGAAATCATCATAGAGGAGGTAAAAAGGGGAAAGAAAACATATACAGTGAGGAGAAAAGGGGTGGGTGAGGGTCTGGGGGATTCAGATTTTACGGGGGCCAGTTTCGAATTGCAGCCGTCCGTAGATGCCCTTTGAGAGCGGTTTTGAAGGAGTCAAGGGATTTGCATGTCTTAATGACTGTTGGTAGGGTGTTCCACATTTTGGTGGCATAGGAGCGAAATTAATTTAGTCCCTGGTTTGTTGAACTCCCTCTGGTGTTGTGGGTGTGGACTTCACTGACATTAAGGACGTATTTAGGTACATGGGTATCTTGGTGGTGTATCGAATCTTGTATACAGATAATTCTATATATTAGCATAATGGTGTGATTGCAGATGTACGCTCATTAGAGCCAAGTGATGTTTAGATTATATGAATATTTGCATGGCTCAGCTATTTAATGGAATAAAATCGCATGAAGCTGCTGCTTTAGTATTCAAATGAGCCCATTATAAATCATGGTAAGGGAGGGACAAGTAATTCAGGTTACAACCTTGTTCAAGGGTATATGGTTCAAGCTGACTGATGGGTTCCCCTTGATTCCACCTGTCAGATTTGTCCTGGCCAAGTAATCACGCGGGCATGCACAGGCATGCGGGCACGCACGCACGCACGCACGCACGCACGCACGCACGCACGCACGCACGCACGCACGCACGCACGCACGCACGCACGCACGCACGCACGCAATCCTTGACAAAACGTTATTAGCTTAACCCATGGAAACCGGGGAAGCATCCGTGTGTCATTTTAGATTTTTGCGTTGGCTATTCAAAACATAGCAGATATACAAGCTCACAGCGCGTGACTTCGTGCCACGCTGCGAGCTTGTACATGTGCTATTTTTGAGAAAGTGAGTTTGAGAAGAACTACTGATTTAGCAGGCATTCGTGGGAGCGGCCCTCAGGTCTTAAAGGGTTAACAGCAACACTCACTGTAATAGTGAAATCTATCCGCAACCGCACACCTTTCCACCGCGATCAAAATGAAATAATAGATTGCTGGAGTGTAGCTGTCTGTACAGCCTGACGCAAAGGTCATTTTAAAGTGGTCCGTCTGGTAAACATCCATCCCGGTGACTGTGAGGATGTGGTCTGCATGGGGGACGCGTTGGGGGACACGTTTGTGACAGGCCCGTAAACCAGGTGTGACGGAAATAGATGACAGCACCCGGGGGTGACGCATGACTGCCCTCTGTAGCCTGACAACAGCTCACCTCCAGCTCCTCTGCCCGGCTTTAAGGCACACACTGTAACGTCCTGAGTGTGTTAACGGAACTCAGAGAGCACAATTGGAACCTACGTCGTGGACCCCGTAGGATCAACGTGGTTCAATGTCGTACACTCCGTGTTAAATTAACGTCAACGTTTTTTCTGTGAACTGTGGCAACCTTCCTCGCTACTACACATCATCTCTGTATAGGAAACCCCTCCTGTTTGTTCTTGAACAGTTTGGGGGGGCAGGCATGCACCGGCAACATGTCCAACGTTTCTTTTTTTTAAAAGGCCCCGACGGGATCCATTGTTGACCTTCGGGCGCCAGGTACACAGACGGGCGGCGGTGGTCGCATGTGGCAGTGCGCCTAAAGGACAGCATCGACGCGAGTACCCTGCCTGCCAGCCTGCCTGCATGCCGCATTACGACCTGCGTCACCCTACGGGCTACTACCTCTGAGTCAACCTTGTCAAGACCAGGAAGTGGCCGGCACTGCAACAACACTGATAAACCTGGACAGAGCCTTACGGTGGTGGTGGGACGGACAGACGACGGAGACACACAGGATGTGATGTCATCAATGGATTTGCCTGAGCCAAAACGAGTACAGTGGAAAAGGGGGCTTTTCCAGAATTTAGCTCATTCAGTCAACAAAATACTTGCAAGTCTGATTGAATCCTGAGAAGCATCCCTACCTCTTGAAGATGCTTGAGGGCCTTGACATGTCTGCGAAATAGAAAAGAAAGAGAGAAGGAATTAACGTGGCAATTAATGTGAAGACGAATTCCGAGCTTATTCTAACGATATTAGCATCAGCCAAAAACCGTTACTTAGTTACATTATTTAGACCTTTTGTCAAATTAGCCACGCTAAGGATCTGCAGAGACGAACAAAACAAACGGGCGTGCATTCCATGAAAATAGCCATCTACAAGCTCACAATGTGTCGCGTTGCAACAACTGAGCTTGTTGGTTAATGGCATGTGGTCAGTGGCCAACTGGCCAAGTCTAAATCTGATATTCAGTGACTTGCGAGAAGTTCAGTCGCAGTGCGTGTAGCTTGATGTCGTCTCTCTTGGGTGGAAACCTCATATGTCCAAAACTGTTACTTTTCAGTAAGTAGCTAAATTAGCAGATCTAAAAGCTTGAAATGGGCCGCTTTGTGCCGCGTTTCCAGCTTGTACTGTACATCTGCTATACTTTTGATACTTTTGTGTGACGCTGTAGTATGATCAAGCAGGGCTTTCATTTATGAAAAAAAAACACAAAAGTTTAGAATATGCAGATAGGAGGTTTCTGCCCTGACACCAACGATATGTTAGTGGACACAGGAGAGAGGGGTACAGTGGAAGGGGGGCGAGTGAGGAATAGGCCAGCGGACATGAGGGCAAACTGAGAGTAGAGAGAAAGGCAATCGAGGGGTTGGGAGGGGGGGGACAGCCAAACCTTGTGTCCTCCCAGCGTGAGAGCGAGGAGAGCGTGCAGGGTAAAATGTGTTGGCACAGACACTCACCCTCGCTCGGAGTCCACGAGCTCCTTGGCGACGTAGAAGGCTCGGGATCTGCCATCAATCTGGGTGACAGGGCAAGGGGAGAAAAGCATCGGAGATGAATGAGCTTGGCTAATGTCTAAAGGAGGCTCCGCGCGCACTTGTACCACTCAAACATTAATAGGAACAGCTAAGCGGCCGGCGCGATTGAGGAAAAATAAATGTCCAGGTTTTTTATTCTTTTCTTTTCCTCCCTCCTCTTTGTCGCTGTCAAAATAAGAGTGATTATTTCATTACAGTGCGGACGGGACGTGAAAGCTTTCTCAAATGCAGGACTTGAACATTTTTTTGGGATGCATTATGCATGAGAGGCCGTGTGCGTAGTGACAACAACGCTGGTCATTGATGTAGAGGCTAATCACCAGGGCCTCAAAACATCCACGACCTAAAAACATAACATCCAAGCCATTTAGGTGGCTTTACCGGCAAGGCTGGTGCACTTTGTCAATGTTATTTTCCTTTTCCTATAATGGGACCGTTTTCACAAATGCAACATTGATGCATGTTGTTGATCCTCATTTCCTGAGAATTAGACCAAAACACTTTCATTCAATGGAATTGTTTATTGGTTCCTACTGGAGGCCCCCCCCCCCCCCACCCCCCACACCCACCCACACACACACACACACACACACACACACACACACACACACACACACACACACACACACACACACACACACACACACACACACACACACACACACACACACACACACACATTCTCCCTCGCTCTCGTATTGTTTTTCTTTTTCTCTTTTGAAGAATAAGAAGAAAACAGGGAAGTGTGCGTCACATGATGGAAGCAAGGCCTGATATTATTGTGGCGGGGGACAAGGGAAGGGGGGGACGATGGACGGGGGATGGGCTCCATCTCTGGGATACTGTAAAATGGGCAAATGGCCGCCTGTAATTGTGTGAAAGACTTAGGAGGAATTAGGAAGAAGTTTAACAGGCTCAATGCGGATTCGCTGATACCACCCTCGAGTAAATCACAGGAAGAACATTCACGTAGATTATACAGGTCAGGTCCTTAACAAACCAGTGCATATTATTCTGTCCTGGGAGTTAACAATTATCTCTGATTGACGATTGAATGTGAGTGTTTTCAATGAATCGCCCATATGGAAAAAGTAGAATCTGTCCCGTGTCATGTCTCACTTTACATACACATTAGACATTCCAAAAGCTTTGACCATTCAACAGCTCTGAGCTCTCACTGAAAATATTGTACATGTTCTGAAATGCTTACATACCAGCGTTCGTGTGTTAACATGTTAAGACCGATTCTACAAATACCTTTATATTTTGGCTGAATTTGGCTGCTGACCCAACATGAAAATGTTAAAAATTTTAAATTGTTTGTGCTAAACTATTTTGGCACTTCTTGCCACGCTGTGAGTGTGTAGCCGTGTACATCTGCTACTTTTGAGAACCACTATTCTAAACCACTGTTCTAAATCCTAAGAGTTTTCTCAAAAACATATAGCTAAAATCTTAAATGACACAGATGCTTTCCCGGTTTTAATGTGTTAACCCATTTTGTGCGGGAACCCCTTTTGGTGTTAGCATTATGTTATGCTTTAGCTATTGAAAAATAGCAGATCTACAAGCTCATAGCGCGCCACCGATTTACCCCTAAGACCCCTAAATGTCGATTTAGGGGTCCTTGACATGAACCAGTTTGGGAACCACTGATCCAAACAGACCTAAAATCTTAAATGACACAGATGCTTTCCCGGTTTTAATGTGTTAACCCATTTTGGGCGGGAACCCCTTTTGGTGCCCCCCTCCTCCTCCTCGGAGGTGCGTCCATGGTCCTCTTCGGCTGACAGTCCAGCAGTGACTGCAGGGTTCAGTGGGAATGTTATGCTTTAGCTATTGAAAAATAGCAGATCTACAAGCTCATAGCGCGCCACCGAGTGGCGCGCTACGAGCTTGTAGGTCTGCTATTTTTGAAAAATCGAAGAACGACTGACATAGAAACATAGCTTTTTCAGAAAACTGTCAGGATTTAGAAGACATTTATAGAATCTGATCTCAGGTCAAAATGGGTTCACAAAGAATTTCCAGCCACTGTTTCCACCACCACCACCAGCACTCTCCTCTTCCCTCATCATGGCCTTGGCTCAGCAGCAAGCAGGCGGAGAATGTGACAAATTAAAAACACTGTATTGTGATACCCAAAGTGGGGTCCGGGGACCCCCAGGGGCCCTAAATGATAGTTAGGAACCAAATGGACCCTTATGGGTCTGTAACTCAGAGAGTGTACAAATGGAACCAAATAGAACGGGTCCATTTGGTTCCATTTGTACACTCTCAGAGTTAAATTAACATAGATTTTACGATATAAATTGGGGTCCCAGAGATAAAAATGCCATTAAATGGGGGGACCTAATGCATGTCAATCTGGGGGTCCTTGAAATTAAACTGCTAGAGCCGTAATAACAATCTTCTCTTATTGGGGTTCCTGGCATATATTTTCAAATCGGGGTCCGCGGGCCCCGATTTGAAAATCCCCCAAAATGTCGATTTACCCCTAAGACCCCTAAATGTCGATTTAGGGGTCCTTGACATGAACCAGGTTGGGAACCACTGATCCAAACAGACCTGTTTATCATAGCCTTGCTCCGCGCCCCCCTCCTCCTCCTCGGAGGTGCGTCCGTGGTCCTCTTCGGCTGACAGTCCAGCAGTGACTGCAGGGTTCAGTGGGAACGGCTCCGTGTACGCACTGCGGAGAAAATATGAAAGAATATGAAAAACACATTACGAATTCAATAAGAAAAGCCTTGATACGGGCACTGAGACATCACACGAGCCATGAATATGTAACAGTAGGTGCACCGCACGCACTATGGCACACATTTAATGACACTCAAATTGCATTGAGAAATGTTGCTCTGTGTTGTACTGTATATAAATGGAATATATATGTAGTACAGGGGAGGGGAAAATTCATACATTCTCCAGGAAAAGGACTATGTATTAAATCGTTGCTGTCGGGCAGAAACTCTGTATTCTAACTTTTAGTTTTTTTGTACATTGATGTCCTAATTGATCATACTACAGTGTCACATAAAAGCGTCAAAAGTAACAGATCCACAAGCTTGAAACGCAGCGTGACCAGGTTTGACCCTGTACTGTAGATCTGCTGTTATCTTTGTTGAAACAGTTTTGGACATATGAGACAACAAAGACAACATTACATATAGAACATTTCTCACCTCAATGCACCTATTGACATAGAAAGAGTCTCGGATCAATTCCCCTATTACCAAATATGTATAATCGCGTACACACCAACTAAAATAGGGTCTGGTGGATAAACATTTGAGACAAAAATATGCCAGGCTGCTATTTCCAGAATGGACTTCCTCTCCTTTCACCCTGTGTGTTGTTCTTTCAATGAATATTTTCCAGTTTTTCCAGAACTGACTGGGACCTGGTTAATGTACTGTACTGTCATATTTTCTCTGTCAAGAGGAAACCTTGTGTGTCCAAAAGCTTTATTTTTCAGGAAGAAGAAAAAGTAAAGAACCCGTACGTGTCCCAATTGATCCAATGTCGTTATGATTTTTAGTCACAAGAATTAAGAATCAAGAATGGTGAATACTGTAACGTTAATACTATTCATTTGTTAAATACTTACACAACCCTCAGTCAGACAGGCTTAACCAACTTCAACCTGGCATCCCTACGCCCCACAAAGCCGTATGCACCACGGTGGATTCAAACCCACAACCTCCGTGTACAGTATTTACATTTTTAATGATCTTAACCCATTAAAACTGAGAAAGCATCTGTGTCATTTTAGATTTTAGCATTGGCCATTAACGCAAAAATAGCAGATATACAAGCTTATCACTGCAAGCTTGGACATCGGATATGTAACATTTTTGAAAAATCTTGAAAGTGTTTAAAACATTTTGAATAATTTTTAACTAATGTTAACTAAAGTTAACTACTGATTTAGAGGGAGCATTTTGTGTTGAGACAAAAGCTTTTGCGTGACCATCTGTTTCATGGTCCGGTCTCATGATCCATCTGAAGCAGATGGCACAGCTGTGTGTGTACATACGCCAGTAATCCCAGAGCATGCAGCTGTGTCTGATGGGGAGGACTGGTTGATCCTCCTGGATGTTACAGTACCTGAGGTCACTGTATTAACCTTCTGTGGCCCACAAAGTGCCCGTCCATTATCCTAGTGCAGTCGTTGTCAAACTCTTTCATGTCAAGGACCCCAAATATTAACACTTTATTTGGCCGCAGACCCCCATCTGACAATATTGTGTGCCAGGGAGATACAAGATTTTGTGAGGTTTAAAATGTTTCGCATGGAATTTGTCGATGGTCAAATTCGTCTGCACTGGGGCGGTGGTCCAGGCGTATGCCACATATATATTTGCCCTGACAGCGCGTTGCATGTTCGAGTACCGTTCATGACGACCTTTGCTGCATGTCTCTCCCTCTTTCCTGTCAATCTTCACTTGATACTATCAATAAAGGCAGAAAAGCCAAAAACAAATCTTAAAAAAAGGGAAACAAATTGTCGGCACTCCCGACCTCTACACACACACACGCACACAGTACACACGCCAACACGCCAACACATCTCTGCAGTATTCTGCCAATGTTTTCATTAAGTTTAATATATGTGATACATACGTATCACATAACACAGAAATTACATTTTACACAAATGGGCAAATTGATAAAACATTTAATGACTACAGGTCAGACTACAGCTTTCCTACAGGCTAAGAAGGAGATAGAGTAGAGACAGCAGACGTCAAGAGGTTCTCCATGGGAACAAGTAGCTGCTGCAACACAGTGTTCACAGCCAGGAGCACTGCTGCAACACAGTGTTCACAGCCAGGAGCACACCCCAATGTCTGCAACACAGTGTTCACAGCCAGGAGCACACCCCAATGTCTGAAACACAGTGTTCACAGCCAGGAGCACACCCCAATGTCTGAAACACAGTGTTCACAGCCAGGAGCACACCCCAATGTCTGATGTCATCTTTGGACACATACGGTACCGTCCCTGTCGGGTGGAAACCATTATATCCAAAACTGTTACTTTTGCAGTTTTCAAAAATAGCAAAAATAGCTGATCTACAAGCTCGAAAAACTCCAAACCCCACGTTGCGAGCTTGGAAATCGGTCATTTTTGGTGTATTTGTGTGACACTAGTAATGGCAAAGTCTGGATCCATTTATGATAAAACATAAAAAGTAAAAACACGGAGATAAGAGGTTTCTGCCCCGACAGCAACAATTACAATACATTCAGCGAGCGCAGAGTGATCCAACTATGAAAGAAAACTTATGCTGTTGTTAACCCATTTTGGGCGGGAACCCCTTTTGGTGTTTTAAACATTATGTTATAATTTAGCTATTGAAAAATAGCAGATCTACAAGCTCATAGCGCGCCACCGAGTGGCGCGCTATGAACTTGTAGATCTGCTATTTTTGAAAAATCGTTAAAATGTGCCTCAAATCTTTCAGAAAATTGTCATGATTTAGAAAACATTTTTTTTAAATTTCGACGTCAGGCCTGAATGTATGGGAAGGTGGTTGGCTGATCCCTGAACGTGGTGAATAGAACACATGCGTTGCAATTCATGTTGAGCTTGCAGCTCAGCTATTTTCTAATAGCCTCTACAGTATGTATAAAACAACGCTTGAGCGATCAAAGCAGGTGTAACTTTTTTTCCATACATTTTTATTTTGTGTTGTCCAATCTGTTGTATGGTAGGGTATGTTATTACAATATAACTTATACAGTTGGTGTATTTTGTCTTCCTGCTCTTCTATTGAGACATTTAGTGACCTGATGGTCAAGATTACATTCATCCCCTGAGCAAGCAGGCAGGCTCTATAAGCTCAATGGTAAAAAAAAAACAAAAAAACTCTGGACTTGCGCAAGAAACTGGGTTCAAATCCGGGGTAGAAGAGGAAAGTTACATACTAGCTTTTAACTACTAACTAAAGTTGTCTAATAATTGTAATGGAGTAAAAAGTTGAATATTCGCAAGGCGCTTGGCTGGGCACCACCAGTCAGCAAGGAGTGTAGTGAAAAATGTAAATACAAAAGTAAAAATGTAAAAAATGACCTCTGAATTGTACTTACTGTACAATTACAAGAATTGAGTAAATGTATTTAGTTACTTTCCACCACTGCTTCTAAGCCTAGCTGCATGTCATTTCACACACAAAACATTCTCTCACTGTTTCATAATGCAGAACATGTGCAACATCTAAGAATGTTGCACAAATACACTAAACACACACACACACACACACACACACACACACACACACACACACACACACACACACACACACACACACACACACACACACACACACACACACACACACACACACACACACACACCCTCATAATGAGTGTTTGTATTGACTGCTGGTGTGTGAAGATAGCTGCAGACTATTAGCAGCCTCTCCTACAACCAAAGGTTAAACAGCTTCCCAGCTGGACCTCATCTTCTGCCCAGGCATAGTCATCCTTCATGACGCCCAAGATACGCAAGCATGCACGCACACGCGCACACGCGCACACGCGCACACACACACACACACACACACACACACACACACACACACACACACACACACACACACACACACACACACACACACACACACACACACACACACACACACACACACACACACACACACACACACACACACACACACACAAGCACACACACACACACACCTTTAGCCTATTGGATGGACTTAAGGACGCACCTCGAGGCCATCGCTCATGGTCGACCTTTCTCTCCCCCAGAGTGACCAGGTCAGCCTGATGGTGGGAAAAGAGAAGAAAACTATTCTCTCAACTCATCCCCATTTTAGACAACTTAACTAACTAAAGAAATAGCAGATCTACAAGCTCAGCAGTCTGAGGGACAAGACTAGACTAGAGCAGTGGTTCCCAAAGTGGGGTCCCCCAGGGGTCCTTGAGGGAGGTCCAGGGGGTCCCCCAGGGGTCCTTGAGGGAGGTCTAGGGGGTCCCCAGGGGTCCTTGAGGGAGGTCCAGGGGGTCCCTGAGGGAGGTCCAGGGGGTCCCCCAGGGGTCCTTGAGGGAGGTCTAGGGGGTCCCCAGGGGTCCTTGAGGGAGGTCCAGGGGGTCCCCCAGGGGTCCTTGAGGGAGGTCTAGGGGGTCCCCCAGGGGTCCTTGAGGGAGGTCCAGGGGGTCCCCCAGGGGTCCTTGAGGGAGGTCTAGGGGGTCCCCAGGGGTCCTTGAGGGAGGTCCAGGGGGTCCCCCAGGGGTCCTTGAGGGAGGTCTAGGGGGTCCCCAGGGGTCCTTGAGGGAGGTCCAGGGGGTCCCCAGGGGTCCTTGAGGGAGGTCCAGGGGGTCCCTGAGGGAGGTCCAGGGGGTCCCCCAGGGGTCCTTGAGGGAGGTCCAGGGGGTCCCCCAGGGGTCCTTGAGGGAGGTCCAGGGGGTCCCCCAGGGGTCCTTGAGGGAGGTCCAGGGGGTCCCCCAGGGGTCCTTGAGGGAGGCCCAGGGGTCCTTGAGGGAGGTCCAGGGGGTCCCCCAGGGGTCCTTGAGGGAGGTCCAGGGGGTCCCCCAGGGGTCCTTGAGGGAGGTCCAGGGGGTCCCCCAGGGGTCCTTGAGGGAGGTCCATGGGGTCCCCAAGGGGTCCTTGAGGGAGGTCCAGGGGGTCCCCAGGGGTCCTTGAGGGAGGTCCAGGGGGTCCCCCAGGGGTCCTTGAGGGAGGTCCAGGGGGTCCCCCAGGGTTCCTTGAGGGAGGTCCAGGGGGTCCCCCAGGGGTCCTTGAGGGAGGTCCCCCAGGGGTCCTTGAGGGAGGTCCAGGGGGTCCCCCAGGGGTCCTTGAGGGAGGTCCAGGGGGTCCCCCAGGGGTCCTTGAGGGAGGTCCCCCAGGGGTCCTTGAGGGAGGTCCAGGGGGTCCCCCAGGGGTCCTTGAGGGAGGTCCAGGGGGTCCCCCAGGGGTCCTTGAGGGAGTTCCAGGGGGTCCCCCAGGGGTCCTTGAGTGAGGTCCAGGGGGTCCCCAGCTAAATGATAATTAGGCACCAAATGGACCCTTATGTGCCTGTAACTCAGAGAGTGTACAAATGGAACCAAATGGACCCTCACAGATAAAGTGAGACAAACTAGAAAGAAATTAAAAATTAACTTTGATTTTACAATATACATTGGGGTCCCAGAGATAGAAATGCCATTAAATGGGGGGACCGTAGCCCAATTCAGGTCAAACCTGGGGGTTCTTGAAATTAAAATGGTTGAGAATCACTGCTAGAGCCGTAGAAATCTTCTCTTATGGGGGTCCTTGGCATATAATTTCTAATGGGGGTCCGCAGGCTAATGAGGGGGTCAATGTGGGGGTCCTTGACGTGAAAAAGTTTGGGAACCACTGAACTAGAGGGTTAGAGTTGCTAATCTCTCATCTTCTTACAATACATGCACCAGATCTCTGTACATATACCTGTACGCCACGCCACGCCACGCCACGCCACGCCACGCCACGCCACGCCACGCCACGCCAGGCCATGCCACGCCACGCCACGCCACGCCACGCCAGGCCATGCCACGCCACGCCACGCCAGGCCATGCCAGGCCATGCCACGCCACGCCACGCCACGCCACGCCACGCCACGCCACGCCAGGCCAGGCCAGGCCACGCCACGCCACGCCAGGCCATGCCAGGCCATGCCACGCCACGCCACGCCACGCCACGCCACGCCACGCCAGGCCATGCCACGCCACGCCACGCCACGCCACGCCAGGCCAGGCCATGCCACGCCACGCCACGCCAGGCCATGCCAGGCCATGCCACGCCAGGCCAGGCCATGCCACGCCACGCCAGGCCATGCCACGCCAGGCCATGCCAGGCCATGCCACGCCAGGCCAGGCCATGCCATGCCACGCCACGCCAGGCCAGGCCACGCCACGCCACGCCACGCCACGCCACGCCAGGCCATGCCAGGCCAGGCCATGCCATGCCATGCCATGCCAGGCCAGGCCATGCCACGCCACGCCACGCCACGCCACGCCACGCCATGCCACGCCACGCCACGCCACGCCACGCCACACCACGCCATGCCATGCCAGGCCATGACACGCGTTCCCAATGTGCATCTATGGATACGTTATCCCATCTATTTACCCTCTGAGTTGAATCAACACTGAGGACTCGCAGTGTTGGGATACAGTACATCTGGGCCTACTGTATACATACATGGACATCGAAGACTATTTATTTTGATACATACTAGAAAGCAGAAGCTGTCGAATCATTGCGAACAGAAACTAATTTACCCATTCATAACGTTGCATAAAAGGTTTTCTCCATTTAGCTAGTGTCACCTAATCATTTCTCATATACTAAGGTTATTATTATTATTATTACCCCACTATGAAAACTCAAATATGGCTTTCGCATGTTGGTCCAATCAACTTCCTCTAATCTTCCCATGTGCAAAGCTGGTAGTAATAATGTGCAATACGTTGGGCCGTTAACAAGCCCATTAAGGCAACGCCATTATGCCAGCCAAACACAAACCTCTTTTTATAATACCTCAGAGTCAAATCTACCGTGTCATACAATGTATTTTCCTCTCTATAAGACTGATATGCTGGCCATTTGCGGGGGATTTTGATGGTGCTTGTAATATGTAATTCAATTGAGCTAAACATTGAGTATTAAAATATATATTAGTTGCAATCAGAAAGGCCCTTTTCTCGGCTTCTAATGGCGCCATTACAGGAAATGTGTTCGTGCGGCAGGAATAGGTTCATTAGTCCTCCTCGGCATCGACGATTGGGACGTTGTTAGAGGGGATTAAGAGACTGGGAAGCATCTTGAAATTGTTGTTGTTTTGATGACAGTTATATGTATCCTATGGCTGTTAGTGCTCTAATGAGGTGGCGGTGCAAATGTGACACCCCCATGCCTGTCACACTGCCCTTACTATAGGGCGCTATGGAGCAGTGCCACTCCAAAAAGAAAATCAACTATGTTCTCATTGGAGGTGCAGAAAGTTACAAAAGTAGTCTGGAGCAGTGCCACAGCTGTTGCCAGATTTTGTGAGAGACAATATGGGCACTAAATCCTAACAGTTTTCTGAAAAACCTATGTTTCTATGTCAGTGATTCTCAAACTATTTCATGTCAAGGACCTCCAAAATAATGTAATTGGCCGCCGGCCCCCATCTGAAAATATGTTGTTCCAGTGACCCTCCCAGAATCAAAGATTTGAATTAAAAACGTTTGCGCTGAAAGAATATATATTCAAAGATTTGCGCCACATATTCACCGAGTGCCACGCTATGAGCTTGTAGATCTTCTATTTTTCAATAGCTAAAGTATAACATAATGCTTAAAACACCAAAAGAGGTTCCCGGCCTGAATGGGTTAAAGAAACAAGGACTGACAGATGCAGAGATCTCTATACGCAGTGCAACATAGTGAACTATAGATGTGATGGCTGCATAGTGACCAGTATCTCTAGTAATTAGTATACACTAGACCTGTACGTGCCTGTCGGCCATCGGCCTACTTGAGAACGATGCAACTTGGGAACCTAATAATACCCGTTGTCAACTTGTCATAGCACCCGTTTTAACTATCTGTCTGTGTCCCACATGGAGATCTCTGTATCTGCCGGTTTGCCTGTGTCTGAAGAGTGCAAACTGACTGTGAAAACTGGTTAAGTAATCAATTTGCAGGTGTGGGGTTGCCATGGAAATCAATTGGCTGAGGCAGAGGCTGGAAATTGCAGAGGTGAGGGGAAAGTCCCCTCACCTCATTAGGCCCACTGGCAGAGCCTGACTAGAGCCTTTTGTGGTGGTTCTGGAGAACCGTGGGTCCGACCGACTCAATACCGGGCACTGCACTCCCTGCGGGGGTGTGGAATGCGTGTGTTGAATTTGAATTTGAGAGTCGGTGGGGCAAACGGTTCTCGAGTTACGTGCATTACAACCGTACACACACACACACACACACACACACACACACACCCACACACACACACACACACACACACACACACACACACACACACACACACACACACACACACACACACACACACACACACACACACACACACACACAGACAGAGATGTGGCACATTTATAGTAGGATATTCGCGCCTAATCGCAATTATTTGAGATAATTGCAATAATGTTTTGCAGAATCGTCATAATCGTTTCCATGTTGTTTCATAATGTACAAAACTAGAATTTCGCGGGCCTTCGGCCCGCTCATCCCAGAGTTGCGTTGCCCCGCGTTGCGAGACAGAAGTCCACAGGTACAGAAGTCCACAGTGACACGCGTTGTATGCAGCTGTTTTGTGTTGCAGCGCGTGCGCGCGTGTGCGTGTAGTGTTGTTGGTGTTGTTGTTATCCATATATGCGCCTTGGTTCGTCCCGTTTGTTCCACGCCAGGTGTAGAGTTTTTCTGTGCTTGTTTTCATAGACGTGGCAACAAATTAACAACATAGCCAATGGGGAAAAAGGATGCAGTGTTGCCAGGTCCGCGAGTTTTAAGCGTGTTGTAGTGTGTGTGAGCAGGGCTCGACGCTTAGCATTTTTCCAAGTAGCACGCAAATTATTTTAGGAGCACGATGAGACGTTATGAAATCATGTGTGTGAGGGCCCTCCTATCCTATATACAGCTTTAGTCCCCACATGTGTCAATATTTGCCATTGACAATGAACAGAGAAAGTAGGTGAAAAATCCGCAAAATATGACGTAAATTCAAAGATATTATTATATATATATGTGTTGGAATTTAATTTGTTTTGTTTTGAATACTTTACTTATAAAAAAACCTGGCAACCCGCACCCCGCGGTCATTTTCCGCTAACCTGAGCGGGGCTCCCTAGCCTGCTGGAGGGGGTGACATCATCCCATGCACCGTCGAGAGGGAAAAAAAGGGAAATAAATGCAGCCTTGAGCCACCAATGTGGTCTTGTGGAGCTTGATCACCTCCTCCTCCTCCTTTCCCCAAATTGCCAATCCCAATAAATCCAAAAGTAGTCTATTGTGAATACTTCCACAGCCTAATTACTAAAGGATGAACTATCAGTCTTCTGCAAAATCTTGACAACCCATTGTAAACAGAGACAGGAGCCGTGTGTGTCACACCAAAAGTGGTGACCTATAGAATCCTGTACATATAAGCATCACGCAATCGTCACCCCTACACAGCAGGCATTAATTAATGGTCTTGACCTGATTGCCTATGCGTTGAAGTTATATAGGGTGAAAAGCGTGAAATGCACAGGCTCATTTTACGTCGCTGCTGGCTGCCACTGCCACTCTCTCTCTCTCGCTCTCTTCTCTCTCCTCCCTCGTTGGGGGGGGGGGGGGGGGGGTTAGTTGCGCTGCCTTCGACAGTGCTATACTTCTCCAGCAGCGGTGCAGAACCGAGAGAGTGACACATTCTTTTGGATGTAAACTGCGCAACGTTTAGCTTTAAAGATCGGATTGTGTAGTCGCACCGGTGCTACAAAGTGAATTGTACAACTTGCACGGTGATATGTGAAGTCGCAAATGCGAGTACGTAGTCGCACTGTCGAGCCCTGTGTAGTGTAGTGCAATTGGCGCTGGATCGCGCGGCGATCCAAATCCCCCCCCCCCCCCCCGCGCGCGCGCGCACACACACACACACACACACACACTGTACGTTGCTTTTTGTTGTTGCAGCGCGCGCGTGTGCATGTGGTGTTGCTGTTGTTGTTCGTATCCATATATGCGCCTCGGGTGTGGGGATCGCCATGTGAGGGGGCTAGCCAATAAGGGCCCTGTGTTGCATGTGGAGAATTGTGTAGGTTAGTGTGTGTGGTGTAGCCGAACGGGGTGGTGAGAACATGAGGGGGATGTAGCACAGCAATCGGTGACCCCTACATTAAGCTGTGTTGCTCCCAAGATGCAGTGCAAATGCGTGTTGTAGCAACCGTAGCCAATGGGAAAACAGGATGCAGTGTTGCCAGGTCCGCGAATTGTAAGAGAGTTGTAAGTAGCGTGTTGAATGGCATTTTTTCTGGGCTTGTTTTCATAGATCTGGCAACAAATTAGGCGGGGGTGTCGGTGCTTGTGGCGTGTTTGTGTTTATTATTGATATTGATGTTGTTTGTGAGTGTGGACGGGAGGCGGCTCTAGTGGCAGTGCAATGACAGTTTTTACGCGGGTGTTGTTGAGTGTGGCCGTGCGGCGCGACATGAGGAGATAGCCGTGGATCGACGCGGAGGGTAAGGCTGTGTCGTGTTAGTGTGTTGTTGCAGTGTGTGTTGCAGCGTGTTGCAGCGTGTCAGTGACGTAGTAGCTGGTGGCTTTATTTTCCTGGTGTGGGCACACGTTTTGGGCACACCTTTTCAAATGTATAATAGATAGTGGAAATAGCAGATCTATGTGTCGCAATGCCACACGCTTTGAGCTTGCATTTTCGACTATTAATGTTTATATTTAAGTAATTAAATATGATGTTATTTGTCATATCTGCCCTGTGCAACCTTGCTTTACGAAGCCTAAAAGCCAAACAGAAATGTCATTTTTTTATTCATAATGTTCCAATAATGACAGACACAATTAAATCAAGTTAATCACAATCATTTGAGTGACAATTATTAACCGTCAAGTAAAATGTCATAATCGTGACAACCCTACCGACAACGTATGTATGTCAGTCTGTATATGTAAGCAGTGTGCAACACAGCACAGTGAGTCACTCCCTGTGACAAGCTGCCAAAGCAACAGACCTGGCATTCCTCACAGTGCCACACCTCCCCTTGTTGTTCCAAGGGGAGTCTGGGAACCTCCACCCTGCCCCGATGACCCTCTGTCCCACCCCCACACCCCCCACTCCTCTCCACTCCATCCTCTTCTTGCCTCTGTCTCCACCTCCCTGCCTCCCGCCAGCCAGCCAGCCAGCCAGCCCCTCCGCCCTTGTCCTGCATTTCCTGTAAACAGGCGGGTGGGAAGCTCCTAGGCAGGACACTTCCTCCCCGGGGACGACCTGGCAATGACCCCGGAGCGCCTGGCACGGGGCCTGGCAGGCCAGTAGTGGCACACACCCTCTGCTCGCCACCACGCCACGCCGCCCACGGCCACCACCCAACACAGCAACGCACTTTAAGATGGATGGCTTCCTCCTCACCACAACTGACGCTACAACGTGACGAGCGGAGGACTTCTTTTAATGGGCTTACATTGAGCAGAGGTTCCCTTTAACCCATTAAAACATTGGTTCCCAACCTTTTTATACTGAAGTACCACCTCAGAAAATATTTGGCTCTCCAAGTACCACCATAATAACTGATGTTAAAATACGGGAGTGTATACCTGCCCTTTTTGTTCTATTCCTAAGCCAGTAATGCTGCTGCTCTGACAAAACTCTGCTCTGTGTCTCCTCTGTGTACCACCAGAGGGGGGCTCAAGTACCACCAGTGGTACTAGTACCAGTGGATAGGAACCTCTGCATTAAAACCGATTCTACAACTGCCTTCTAAAGCAGTAGTTCTCAAACTTCAAGGAACCCCAAAGTGATATGTACTGGATTTGGCTGCAGAACACTTGTATACTCTGAAAAACCTTCTTGCTATATAAAATCTAAAATGACACTGATGCTTTCCAAGTTTTAATGGGTTAAGATGGCTTCCACACCACAACTAACGCTAATGTAACGAGCAGTGGTCTTGTTTGAAAGGACTTTGTGGCCTTCCATGGAGCATGAAGTTCACGCTAAACCGCTGTGTTAAATGTTTTGGGTGTAGCATGGCATGCAGCGCCCCGGACCAACATTCCGTCACAGTGTATAAGTTTGTGCGAGGACTGACTGTAATTGGTCCACCTGGAATTGCTTTGACTGATCGCAAAGAATGCTGAATGTTCTCTGGAATAACAGAGACACAAAGCCTTGGCTTCCTTCTCTGAAGCTTCTCTTCTGAACACGGACAATACTGCTGAGACAACGTTATGTTTAGAGTCTCCCACCTTCGGTAAAGCGGCACTGAAATACATCACACACACTCACCAGCACGCAAGTATCCATGCACACACACACACACACACACACAAGTGCAAGCCATGCACGCACGCTGTGCATGCATTGCACACACGCACGCACGCACACACGCACGCACGCACGCACGCACGCACGCACGCACGCACGCACGCACGCACGCACGCACGCACGCACACACACACACACACACACACACACACACACACACACACACACACACACACACACACTTCATCCATGTGCACACATCCACACTCATTAGCAGTGTCTTTACTTGGCCTGGGATGAATAATTTCTCTGCCGCCACATCTTTGCCTATGGTGGCCAATGTTGGGTTTCTTAATGAATATGTCTCTTTGCCCAGCCTGCTACAGTCTGAGTCTATATGCTGAAGTAGTGTTCCAACCATGATACACATTAATCACTACAGGAAAAACCAAACCTATGCCAGGCATCGGGGCTTTTGGAGCTCAGTTCACTGTCTGGAACAGCTCGCATGCTTTTGTAGGGATGCTACATACACTTTTGTGTTCGGTGCAGTCATTCTGCGAGCGACAATGACGTGGTTTCTCTCCGCGGGCCGGAATGTTGTTGACTGTGGAATGAATCCTCAATAAATCACTGCCATCAGCATACTTGCACACTGGACAGTGGCAATGACAAGGCCTTTGCCTTTTGGGGTTTAGAAAGAGGATGCACGCACGGGCATGCGCACGACTGCATGTGCGTGTATAGGCTACGTCACACAAACACACATGCACAAGTATTGTATACCCCCCCCCCCCCCAACCGGCACACACATGTACACAGAGATACCAGAGCAAGAGGGGCCACGGGAGTGGGAGAATCTCCTGGGGACTGTGGCGGAGGCGAGGTGACAGGACAGATAGGATGCGGGTGGTTTGAGGGCCGAGACCTGCACCACACAATGAGACGATCGATAAACGTCACGGGGAGAAAAAGAGCCTGCTCTGAGGGGCCATTGTCTGGGAAATGGAGGGCTTTCAGATGTGTTGCTATCTTAACCCATTAAGACCTCAGGCCGATTCTACAGACGCTTCTAAATCGGTAGTTTTTCGTGCCAATTGGATCCCCAGAAGATTTGTGTCACATTTCTTTTCAAGAACACTTTCAAGATTGCTCAAAAATGCTTCAAAAATTGCAGATGTATACAAGCTCGCAGCACGGCATGAAGTGACGTGCTGTGAGTTTGTACACCTGCTATTTTTTTAAATCTAAAATGACACAAATGCGCTTTCACAGTTTTAATCTAAAATGACACAAATGCGCTTTCACAGTTTTAAGGCGTTAAAGTACACTGGACGTAAACAACGAGGCCAAATACTGATATAAAGCACAGCAGGCCTGCGGCGAAACTCACAACAGGCTTGATGTTTATGTGGAGAAATTATAGAAACAATAAGCTGCATCCATTTCTACAGTATACACGAGATCCAATAGTCCTACACATCATATCTCGCTCGCGCTTTCTTGGCCATAGGCTCTAAATAAAATCGGACACAAAACAATAAAAATACACTGCTACAAATTACAGTTAACTGCACGCGGACGAAACAGAAAACAGCGCCACAGGAAATAAGAAATGATTTTATGCCGAGGCATCACGGCGCAAAACGATCATCTATAGTTGTTAGAGTAACGGCTTGTCATTTGGACTGTGCACGTTATCTAACACATGTGTTTTTATTAAGACTACTGGGTCCAGACTGGGTCGCTGTAATACAGTGGCCCAGGCCAGGTTCATTTGGTACCAGTCACTACCCCGGTGTTTCCTCACTCTATCACACACACTGCAGTAAATCCCACCGACCCCCTTCAGGGTCCAATGAAGGAGAAGGACTCGGGAGAGAGCTACTTTAATGAAAGCCCTCCTAAACTTAACCACAAGTGTCAGGTACAAGAGAGCAATTACACCAGAACTGCTCTCTTACTCTCCCTGCCATATCCCGATATCCCCGCATCGCTTCTGTTCTCCTTGTTTTTTACGTCTGTATCCATTATTCTTTTCTTTCACATTCTGTATTAGGAAATCCATCCCATTAGTGTCTCCCTTTCATTCCCCTGCCTTCCAATATATTGGGGAGGGGAAACAAGAATAAAAATAAATCTCTGTCTTCATTTTTCACGCCCCCCCTCCGCTACTTTCTCACATTTAATTGCAGCTGATAATGACACACGGTATTCCCTCCTGAACAAACCTGTGCTATATGAGCAAAACCACTTGAGCTGTTCTTTACCCTCTCAGACAACTAGCAGCTCCAGATGCGACCTCTAATAATAGCTGAATGGGAAACAGCCATAAGCTCTCCCACAAGCATTGTCCATCTTCCCCAAAGCCAGTGATGCTTGCTACAGCATGCTGTTCGTCTCATCACACTCTGCTCAACCAGGTGCCCTGCTGTTTCATCTGAGCTTTCATCTGTCAACTGCACGGCCCGACTGTCTGGAGACTTCTCTTTTGAAGTGATGAGAACATGTACCCTAACCCAGATCCACTGATGACTAATATCACCAGTGCAGTGATGGACGAAGTACTCACATGTTTTACTTAAGTAAAAGTATCAATATGGCAATGTAGATATGCTCTGTTTACAAGTAGAAGTCCCGTATTCAAAATGCACGGTAATCCGGAGAGTTAATCTAACTTGTGTAAAATGGGTCCATTTCCATACTCTCAGAGTTCGATTAACATGTAATGTATGAATAATAGACACACAGTACATTTAACTACTTTCAACCTGACATCACTACAGGTATTATGGGTATGTCATAGGCAAACATTTTCAAAAGTTTTTTTTTTAATGTTCAGAAATAGCAAAAATAGCAGATCTACTGTCAGCTCAAAACGCTGTCACACTGCGACGTGTTGTGAGCTTGTAGTTTGGCTATTGTGTGTATGCTGTATAGGGTTTAGGTGGTTTATTATCCTACCTTTCGGTCTCCTCTTCGGGCAACTGGTGCTTGCTGTCAATCCCAGGGAAGCTGTTCATGTCCACATAGCCGTCGTTCTCGTTGGAGGGAATCGTCATGCGGTTCGGGTCCTCAAAGAACTCAGTGACCGTCACGGCTCTGGTGGGCCGGCCCGGGATCTGGATGTTCTCGTAGTCGGAGCTCATGGCAGGGATGTTCTCGTAATCGGACGTGTCCGCGCTGGGGAAGGAGATGGAGCGTGGCTTGGTCAGGGGAAGGGGCATGAGTGGGCGACGAGTGCGCTCTTCAAAAGACTCGCCCCGGGACACGCCTCGGCCGCTATAGGCTTTCAGGTCGCCTTTCCTCTTCTGCCGGTCTTTGTAGAAGATGAAGGCGCTGGGCAGGTCCGGGAGACGCTGCTGGGGGTTCACCATGCGAGACTGCAGCTGAGGGGAGCTGGTACTCTTACGGTCCAGGTCTATGACTCTCACCGGGCCGTGGTGACTTGACTCGGAGGACGAACGCGACGAGCGAACACTCCCGTCGCTGTAACCCTTTGATTCTGTTTTCCTCTTGAACTTAAGGGCCAGGAAGCGCTTGAACGAGGATGTCTTCTTCTTGGGTTTATCCGTGGTTTCGTGCTGGATCAGCACGGATGGGGAACTCTTGGTGACTGGCCTCTTTGTGATGTACGCCAGCTCAAACGGCGGTGGGATGTCCACCAGAGAGGTCGGCGTGGAGACGCCACTGGACGACTGATGGCTACGCTGGGAGAAGCTCCCGGAGGACGATATGACACACGGCAGAGACATGGTGTCATCTTTTCTCTTCATCCTGACCTCGTCCTTCAGCTCGATCCCCGTGGGGCTGATCAACGACAGTTCCGGCCCTTCCGCAGAGCGTGAGTATAACAGAAAGCGACGAGGCTTCAGAGACGGGATCAAACGGTTGACTTCTTGCTGTTCTTGACGCTTGAAAGGTTCACCATTCTGATCCAAGGCCACGGTGCAGTAGTCATGAGTCTGGTACTCTGTCCCGGTCTCCTCTGGGACTGTTTCGGGAACGGGAAACTTTCCAGAGTAGGAACGAGATCGTGCCACAATAGTTTTGCGATCAAGAGACACAAAGTTTTCCCCCTCCGAGTCAAAGCCAGCCTCTTCGTATATATGCTCTGAGCTGTCTGAGTCTGTTTCGTCGTAATAAGGCACAATGTGGCAGTCCAGCTCTTCGATGTCTTCTTCGAAGGCCTCAGTGGTGTGGGCAAAGACCACCCTGTTGGTGAGTTCTTGGGTGCGGCCCAGGTCCAGGTCCGTCGGCACCGTAATGTTGCACAGCCTGAGGCGAGGCTGACAGCTGTTCCTCTGGCTGTGAAAAGCCTGCTCACGCTTGGCTGTTCTCACTTTGACGCTCTTTCCTTTGATTCGTTTCTTTTCCTGGTCTTCATCGTCATCCTCCTCATCCCCGATCTCGACATAGTCCTCTGATGAAACACACTCAAGCTGCTGTAAGTCATCTGCCTCTGGGCAGTATGAGTCGTCTATGTCCGCATACTCATCCACTGACTCATTGTCCTTTGCAGATAGTTTGTGCTCACTGGGCTCCCCACTGTCATCGTGAACCTCAGCCTCCCCTGAGAAGGCTCTTTTATCTTCTAGCTTGTCTACATCGTCGCACGACACGTAGAAAGGCTCTTGGCTGGACGACGTGCCAGCAGACTCTAGCTTGAGTGAAGGGTTGGCACTGCCGTCATCTTCTTCCCACTCTGGGTCAGCAGTGCAGGTCCTATCCTCTGGCACTGCCTCAATGACAGCGTAAGGCCCAAACACATCCTCGGTGCTGGCTGTGAAGCGAAAACGCCCCGATGGATCCTTGGTGGCTCTCTCCGGCTGCCATACCTCTGTGTCTCCCATTTCAGTCGGGTCACACGACTCACATGTGCTACTGGTGTCATCTGTGGGGCCAACCAGGTCATAAGGATACTCCTCACACACGGTCGGAAGCATGCAGAAGCGTGGCCCAAGCGCAAATCCTCTTGCTTCCTCGCCTATTGTCAATTCGAATGGCAAAGCATCTTCACCTAGTGAACTGTTCTCGTCAAGGCTATCATCATTGTCTTTAGCACACTGCCTGAACAGAGGACATTGATCAGTGCCTTGCTCTTTTACACATTCATATAGGTCCTCAGCCGTGTCAGTCTCTCCGGTGACATTCTGTTGCACCACCTCTTCTTCATGTTCCCTTGTTTCTTTCTGATGAGATGAAAGTGATAGTGTATTGGAATTATCCGCCTCATCCTCGTTGGACTGTAAAGTAGTGTCATTTTCACTCTCTGGTATATTCAGACCCTCCTCAGCGTCTTGTTGATCTGTGATAACTCCATCAACTGCTTTGACCGTGTCAGAAGAGCCGATGCTGTCTGTTTCAGCTGAATTACTCAACACCTCTCCCTCTGCCTCCTCCTCAATCTCTCCTTTTATTAGATTCTCAAAACTGTCACTGTCATTGTCTCCCAACCCAGAGTCGTCGGGTTCATCTTCTGCCTCGCCTCCCTCCTCCCCCAAGCCCTCGGAAACCTCTGCCTCATCGTCCGAATGAGACAGGTCTCCGTTGCTGAGGCTGACTGGGGGACAGGGCTCCCCCTGCAGGTGCAGTTCAGACAGAGGTCTGGGCTTGGGGGCGACAGGAGGCTTGGGACCACGGCTAGGGAGACAAGGCTTTGACATCAGCTTGGACTGCAACGTGATGGTCAGACGACTGCGGATGTTCGGTCGAGGAATTTGTAGTGGATTCTGAAAATCTGCAGAGGGTAACAAAAGAAAACAAAAACAAAGACAGTTAGTTACACGCTTAAAAAAAGAACAATCGTAAAACCCAGCTAAATGTTGCTTTTGCTTTTTTTCCCTGTTTTATTTCACCAAACCGTAAACCAAGGCACTGAGTTAATTCCAGGTCTTGTTTTTCTCCACTGAGTGAAAAGGAAGGCAGTAAGGCCTTGTATAAGAGTCAGTGACATGCAGACTGCTGTAGGGGACCATTATCTGCAGGAAAAACAACAGAGCCACACAGGGAACTCACAGGAGGAACAATAACATCTCCCTGTCTGGAATACGACATGTACCATACAGGTTGGACGACACACACAACACACACACACACACACACACACACACACACACACACACACACACACACACACACACACACACACACACACACACACACACACACACACACACACTACAAGGGTTTGAAACTTTTTAGAGGCAGGATATTAAAAAAATACCCTACCACTGAATGTCTGATCATTACATAACACCATTGTTGTTTGTCAGTCCACTCCAATAAATTCCTCACCTGCTGTAAATGTCAATGTCATTGATTTGTGTATGTTTATATTATGATTGATTGATTTTTTTTTTTGATTGATTCTTTATTTAAGTGTCATGCTTCCGAATAAGCCCAGCCCATATGGACTTACAGGACACACTTACAGTTTACATAAACAATGACAATAAACCGACATGACAGTTTGCAAACAATAATCAAGTGAGTACTAAACTAACTAACACACCCAAGATTCTTACAAGGCAGATTACATAATATACAACATCAAATAAAATACCATAGAATAAAATACACCATTAGGCCTGTAACAGGAGACACATGGACCTACTTGAAGAGCTGGGATTGTCTTCTACTCCAGGCTCTAGAAACAAACTGTGTCCTAAATAACCACTCTAACTTCTGACCATCATCTTCCCAGAATAGTTCAGGATTGGTGCAACCTGCAACTGTACAGGTGTCCTAATATTACTTTGAGAACATCCGGGTGGTCTCATAACTTTGATTTGAAACTGTGTTTTCTTTTCTTTCTCAACGCAGCAGAACACCAGTGTGCTATTAGAAATTGTCAAAGTCTTTCAAGGGAGTTGATTATGAGCCTTAAGCATTGTCATGAAACACACCCGTACTTAACCAAACGTATACACCCCTGGTCTCTTCCTGTTATTTAGTACCTGCCCCTGACGCACATCCTATTAAACCCTGTGTGCACTCTGGGCTATCTGTGTGTGTGTGTGTGTGTGTGTGTGTGTGTGTGTGTGTGTGTGTGTGTGTGTGTGTGTGTTTTGTGTGTGCGTGTACGACGTGTGCTTGTGATTCTCTCTCTCTCTCTTTCTCTCCTTCAGGGATGGGACCATAATATTGTTGCTGTCTTGCAGAAGCGTATATCTAATGTGCGGCTGAGCATAGACATGGTAACGCCCCGCCTGCCTCTGATTGGCCTACCGACACTGCCCGTCTCGACTGTCCTCCGAGATGCAAGGTTACTCCGTGGTGGGAAAATAATACAAGAGAATGACAGCTTGGCACGCGCGACAGAATGCAGCCTTGTAACTTGTACGTTTTATTTTTGTAGAAGAGCCAAACTAATATTGTTTATCCCGTTTGCTTTGATTGAATAATTTATTGATTGTCGATCTGCTATTTTTGATACTTGGGAATACTGGAATTTGAAAAGTAAAGGTTTTGGACATATGCGGTTTCCACCTGTCAGCAACGATATGAACATGTCATGGCATGATTTATTGTGGATAAAAAAATTGCGATTAAAGATATTATCGCAATAATCATAGGAATAGGAATGTCACTTCTGTTAGCGACCTGAACCGCATAATCTGGCAGTAACATTAGCCAAAACTAACCAGTCTACACTATAAAGCCTTGTAGATCTGCTACTTTTGGCGAAAAGAGATTTGGTGTAGCTGGAAAAAACGTGGTCCAAGTAAGTCCAGTGTATGACAAAGGACAATTTCATGCTGAATTAAAATCTCCCTAATATGATTGATTATTGTGAGCTATGATTTCATCTAATGAGATGCAATAACCCTCTGTGTCTCTCCTCGTGCCACAAATATGTTCATTCCTTCAATCACTCCTTACCCCACCACCCCTCTCGGCAATTCCGTACATACACGCCTAGAAAACCCCGAAATCTGTGCATACTACACGACTATACTGTTTTGCCTGTGACGGAGGCGTGGCTTTCACTAGTATTGTATGCATGGAATTGCCAATCCATGCTATTTCACCGTGTTTGGGTGAGATTGGGTTTGACGATTATTATTTACGATTTTGTGCTATTATGTTACAACTCGGACATGGCTTCAAACTTGCGAACAAACTTCGCAACGTTCGACATGGCAACTTGCGCGCTTTAGCGGGCTCGGTGGTGGCTTAAGTTCGGTAGAGACGGCGCCCCTCCGTCAGTCTATGGGGAGGATTTCAATGTAATATGTACGGATGTTTGGGTTTTCTATAGGCGTGTATGTACGAAATTGCCACATCCGTGCTATTTCACCGTGTTTGGGTGAGACCGGGTTGCTCTTGCTCTCTCTCTCTCTCTCTCTCACACACACACACGTGCGGACACGCACGCACGTACGCACGCACGCACGCGCGCACACACACAAACTCACCACTTTATCACACTCTGAAATCATTCATTTCTCTCTGAGTCTCGATTCAATAGCCTACTGTTTGTTTGCCTCCCTCTGCCCATGTAGTAGGCTACACATGTAGTACGTACCCTATAAATATAGAGGGTATGCGCATGCATAAAGTGAGTGGCAAAGTGAGTGGGAAAGTGAGCCTAACGTCGTTTAATGTCATTTCATGAAAATCTTGTTTTCTGTTTGGATGTATGGGCTGTCAAGGCCAGAAAGTAACTTCTGAGTATGATGATGATGTCATGTCACACGCATACCCTCTATATACTGTATGTATACACTCCATCATCTCATTCAACATCACTGCATTCTCCGCTTGAAATGACATTCCATTCCAGTTCCAGAACCCCCCCCCCCACCCCCCACCCCCCCCCACACACACACACACACACACACACACACATTATTCAGCATTATTCCGTTCTTCTTGAAGAACTCCACACAGGATGCCTGTCCATCGGCGGGGGGAGGGGAGGGGGGGGGGGGGGTCCTCACTCCTTCATGAGCCCCTCCAGGAGTACACATTTTCACAACACAAATGGACTTCCTTCTTGTCATTCTTTCCCGATTCTCACGAAAACAGGCTCGTGCACACACACGCGTGCGCTCGCACACGTACGCACACACACATGCACGCACGCACGCACACACACGCACACACACACTTTTGCTGAAAAGGTCCTTTGAGTATACGTCAAGCGAACAATAAAACATGGCGAGAGAACACAAGAGCCCCAGTCTGTACCAAACTGCGAAACAACAGGATATGAATTATGCAACAAGAATTCAATTAAAAACAAAACGTTTTAAAACACACACACACGCACGAACGCACACGCACGCACGCACACACACACACACACACACACACACACACACACACACACACACACACACACACACACACACACACTCACACACTCACACACACAAAACAAAGGAAGAGATACTGGGGGACCTTGACTGTGCCAAGCTCACAGGATGTGATTTCACACTGCGTGCTGATCATGAAAATGTCACCCATCATCAACCCATAACAATAAACAACGAGCCAAAGTGGCAGCAGGCCTGAGTTGGACTTTAGGAAACAAGTTTCAACAACACAGATCTTGACACATACCATATCATGCAAACTGTAAACAGGAGCAATAGAGGGCGTGCGGTATTTCAATACAATCTGTCACAGGACAACAATGTACAGGAATGCTGGCATCAAGGGCTCAATTGTATGAGGTTATTTAGGAAATTAATATTGGTACAGTACATTACACTCGCTTTGCATCATGCCATTTGATTTGTGTACACAGAGCACCACATTTTTGAACAGTTTCAATAGACATGACTTAAGTCCAGTTCTTCACTGAACAATGTCCCAGTGGACTAATGACAAGCAAGTGTATAGGGCTAATGTAGCCTATTGTATGCACTATGCAACTGGGTCAAATATCTTCTTGGATCAAGAAGAGTAGCCTATAGCATGTATTTTAAGAAAGCAAAAGTCTGACTAGATCAAATACAAATAGTGTGATAGTCTTGACTTGATCCAAGGCTATAGATCAAATGATCTAGTCCCACATACATTGCACTGAGGATTCATTTGCCAGTATCTAATGAGTTGTAACTTGTTCATGAAGAGTCTTGAAGACATTATATTTAAAGCCTAGACTAGAATCGAGTGTAGGCTATTAGCTTAAAGTAACATTATGCTACTTATGCTTTGAGTTGCCAATTAACCTAATTTAATTTAGACCGCAATTAAAAGTTAAACGCATTTTCAAAAGGAACAATGTTGGTTTTCTTTTCATTATTGTAGTAGCCTCTTTCTCTCATTGCTCTCGTTGCTTCGTCTTTCTTTAATGGTCGCTTTGTTGTAGTATAGGCTACATGAAACATTAAAGTGAGAAGACAATTAGCTTTAATAGCTATTAATTATCATTACGCACCTGCGTTCATCTTCGAACATCATCCACCATGGCAACCGATAGTTCTCCACATCATTTCGGCTCCACTGACTGACCGATACAGTGCAACGGCAACCGACGCTCAAACTTAGTCCAAAAAACACATTTCGCAACAGATATAAAAACAAAAACAACACCGCAAAGTCCTCTCGTTTATCTCCAACTAAAGAGCTAATTGAGGAAGACTCCTGTCTTCTTGTTGTTGTTGTCGTCCGCAGAGTGTTGCTGCTGCTGTGTCCAGCGGACGTGCATGTGTGTGTGTGTGTGTGCGTGTCTGTCTGTGTGCGTACTGATGCGCGTAGTGGTGCGCTGCGCTGCTGCCAGCATCTGTTCTGGAGGAGAGGAGACAGCCAGGAGGTGTTCCTTCACGATCCCCGAGAGAAGCCAAACCCACACACTGCACTCACCGAGACCGAGTAGTAGGATGATTCACATTTTACACATTTTATTCAAATTAAATGATGTGTGATTGATTACTAGCTGTTGATACTGTATTGAATGCAACAATTTCCCATTTCAAATATTTAGTTTTCGCGAAGTATCTAGACATCTTTTAAGCTGTGGGACATTGTTGTCGTAGCTTTTGCGCAGACATTTTATTGATGTGAGTCATATTCGGACTGTCACAGGACTAGTGTCAGGACAGGACTGGTCTTTGAACTTTGGGCAGCTGGGTTGTTTAGTGACAGTTGAGGTCTTGAGGATATGCAGTAGGCATTTTTGGGCAACCTTATACTAGACGAATCCACGGAGGGGTGCCCTGGCCGCAGTCATAGCTGAGGTGAGGTGTACCATTAAGCAGTTTGTTGATTGCCTACACCTGGCTGGCCTACAGGGCACCGCTCCATGGAGAGAGAGAGAGAGAGAGAGAGAGGGGGGGGGGGGGGGGGGGGGGGGGATGATTTTTTTTAGTCAATTCCCCTCACATCTGTATGCAAATTACAACCTGCACAAAATTCTAGAGGAGGGAGTCTGGGAGATAGTTGCTCATATCATTACAAATATGTCCTGATGTGAAAGAAAATATTTCAAAAGACAGTTATGTAAAGCATGGACAATCAAAATCTGTTGGAAATATTTTATTTTGATGTGGTGTCGTGATTAAACTGATGTGGTTGATATGGCACACTGACTATCAAGAAAATAAAAACATGGCACTTCATGTCAAAAAGGTTGTTGACCCCTGCTATATGGCTTAATTAAGCCTTTTCACATATTCGCTTTAATAATGTGTAATTTAGGGCTGTATACTTTCAGGTCTGGGATGAAGAATTGTAGCCTATATTGGAAAATGCATTCAAGTGCATATATCTTTCTGAATCGTCTCACCACTATTCATACAATATGATTTGCTCATGCAATATTTCCTGAGTACTACTACTAGACACATAGGCTAATAGAAAAGTTCCTAAAAGCAGTTCCAAAACAGTTTCTCCAGGACACCACCAAAAGCTTCTGCTATTGGCCGGGCTTCCTGGGCCGGCATCTGTTGCATGATTGAATGAAAGCAGCCCTTTAAAAACGTCTCTTCATAACAGGAAACTGCTCTCCCTGTTTCCTGCACAACAGGCAACACTTCCTTAGCAACAGATGGACAAGGTTGGCGATTATTGTTAACCCCTTATAGGTAGACTGTTAAATAGAGCTGATTGAGTGGCTGTATGCAGGGCTGCAGTGTTGTGTCTGATGGCTTGATTACTGAAAGACACACATGATATGAGCAGCTTCCACAGCCGGGATTCATACAGGGGGCTTTTCAAGGACAAAGGCATGTTCTGAAACACTGGGGGGGAGGCTGGGATAGTAGTCAGCAGCACCCTGGGGCCCCAATATAGTTTGACAGATCCCAATGCAGGTTGAACGCCCCCACACACCTGAAAGGGAATGTCTCACCACCTCTTTGCCTTTGTCTTCCGCCTATACTTGAAGGTCAGACAATGCAATGAGGACCTGGGAGAATTCACAGTTGAACATGGATCGTGGATAGAGGAGAAAAGTACAATGAAAGAATACGGGTATCAGCTCTGCTGCGTACATCGCTACGGGGCTCTGGTCCTGCAGATTGCAGTGGCCAATACATTACACACACAGCAAAATTCCCATTCCAGATGGTTTGGTGCGAGAGGAAGGATTATGTGCTGCTGCTGCGGCGGCGGCCGGCCGGCCTGGTTCATCAATCTCACAAGAGCAGTTTGAAAATGTTAAAATAATTATGACCTTGTGTTAACTCGCTCACCTGTGTTATTGCCGTTAAAATCGAGCAATAAGTATCCAAGTGTTTTGTAGCCTGCTACTGATATGGAAAAATGTATCCCACTATAATCAAAATATGAATGACTTCACGTATAATAACACGTTTTATTATATTTATTTATATGTATAATAATAATACACCCTATGTATGGACTGAAGACAGACTGACCCAAGATAGTCAGTGTCTCGATCTACCTAAAAGACACTGCACTAAGGTGGGCATGCCATGGACATATGGATTAGGGTGACCGAGCTATCTAAAAAGATACATACGAAAGGAAAGGGAGTAAAGGAGAGCTCAACCCCCCCCCCCCCTCTCTATGGAAACCAGGTGTACACTGTACAGCACATATGCTTCATGTCTTATTAGAAATTATATTCTAGCAAAACAATACCTCACACATACTGTATCTAGGAAACCACATTTTCACAACATCATTGCCCGACCCCCTTCCCCACCCCGTAACACTATATACAGCTGTCGAAGCAAACTATTAATATGTAATCATTTGGGATGACTGCATGTACATCACTGTGCTTTTTACAGTTACCATGTTGTTGTTCATTTGCAAATTAAACTATGGCACTGTATGCTACTGTAAAAAGGCCAACGACCAAAACAATATTGTCATTGTGACTCGCATTGTGTGTCGTGTGTGTGATGAAAACCATGAATCTGCAGTGTTAAAAGTGAAGTCAGTTTTAAATGTGTCAGTAGTACCATATTCACAGCTGCACAATATAACCTTTTGTTCTTGAATGGGAAAAGCACCTCTAAAGATAGCATAGCCTCTACTCTACTCGTTGCCAGTGCCAATTGTGTTCCTCTGAGAGAGAGAGATCTATTCACAATTGCTAAATCTGACCTTTTTCTTTCTTGCTTTTCGCTCGTGCAAAATATGTTTTTCTCCCTCTCTCTCTCTGCAGGGTGTGTGCAAATAGAACCTGTCAGTATACGGCATTGTGTCATGTGTGTGTGTGCACTGAGGGAAAGAATAGCTTCAGGAGTAAATATCCCTCCAGATGTGTGGCACAGACGGTCAAAACATGTTTTTGGACGGAGGACACAAATTTCCTGGACCGCCTGTAGTATAGCTGCAGCGCTGCGCTCCGTCACCCCACCTGGAGTACATACAACTCTGGACTGGAAGAGAGCGAGAAAGGGAACGGAGACATTAGGGAAAAACATGCCGTATTTCTAGAGGACAGAGTGACCCAAACAGGAAAGGGGTCAGCCGCTTAGCTGCCAGAGTCGAGACAATTCACCAACACCTGCTCTGCCAGTGGTGACTGGACATGGGAGAGGAATGGATGTGTTTTCGTCGACCCCACTGAGACCAAAAGGCTGTGTGACATTGCACTTTAATGCAGTCAATTACTGGAAGCACTTGTTTTGCACTAAATTGTCCCCCATTATGCCACAGTGTGTTCCTGTCTTATATCATCACGTCACTCGCCGTGAACTTCACTGCTAAAGGAAAGAAGACACTTACTCATGCTGCTGCAAATGGCGTGCAGTGTATTAAGTGTAAGGTATTGATTTGTGGGGTCTTCAAGCCCAATCAGGCAGAGGTCTTTAACTTCTTACAATGACCTGAACACCTTTATAATTAGCGGATGGCAAAATGCTGGACTGCTGTAATGGATTGAACTATTATTGATGGGTTTTATTGATCTTAAACCATGCAGCACGACCTAATAACAAGCAGCGCATTCTTCCGGGTGAGACCTGGGTGTTTGCCCCAAGCTTTAGATTCCGATTAAGAGACTTCTGAGCAGATGCGTATATGACAACAGACTTCATTAAAGTGACAGGAAATTGACGTGGGGTGGTGCCGATAATCTGAAGCTTACGGGAGTTTGATTTGATATGTTTTGATGAGCAGCCCCACAATTTTTAACTCAAGCCAGCTAGATCTGCATTATTGAACACATTGTTCATAGAATTGGTTATGAATAGGCTGAGATGAGTGAAAAAGAAAACCCTGTCGTCAGCATTGTATACTACTACATTCTCCCAGCAGTATAAAAGCAGGACCGCTCTTCATGCACCCCCCCACCCCTCCCCCCACCCCAGTGACACAGCCTGGAGCAGTGTAGCGCTGTAAACAGGTGGACCAGGGAAGTCAGCACTTCATAAGAATAAAAAAAAGCAAATAAAGGTTTATTCCCCGTAGGCTCGCCCAGAAGAACTCTCCAATCAATAGAGCTAATCAATATTATTGTTTCCACTACAATGTCATCAAAAACTAAATAAAATAAATCATAAAAAACTAATGCACGTGGCATATTCTTTGGTGTTTACTCATAACGGCACATTTGGATTTCTCTCAGTTCTGTAATCTGTAAAATTATAATTACACTAAACTGAGATTCAGGTCCAGATTCACTTTATTGTCACTTAGATGCACGGTTTAGGTACATACATACATGTGAAAAACCTATGCTCAGAAGCTCCAATAAAAACACTCTCTATTTATTATTGGTGGTGGCGTATTAGTGGGTGTGGCATCATTATGTTCAACAGTGTGCAGTAATCTCAATGTTGTTTATGTTAAGAATGGCCTTTACTTAGCATAAAGATAAAGCGGATATGCCCTGACTCCCTTAGCTAATAACAAAGTATTATTGCTCTCCTGTATAAAGGGCATGCCATGGCTACCAGTGTTGCCATGTCTTCTAATTATAAGTGACTTTTGGCTTGTTTTTCTGTATAGAGTTGCTTGTAAATAATAGAAGTTGTGGGTTGCGGATTGTTTTTGGGCTTGTTTCTAAAATCTAGCTGGTCATTTGGGCGTAGTTGTTTGGGGGTTAGTTGTTTAAACCCCCAAATGAATATGAATTTCATTTGTTCGCAGACCCCCATCTGAAAATATTTGGTAGACTACCAGGCACGGTCATTATTTTGTGTTTTATTGATTATAAAATTTACTGATTATAAATTTAAATAAATATTCAAAATATAACTATTTTGTCCCCTTGATTTATTTAGAACATTGAAATGTGCAACGCGTTGTGAGCTTGCAGATTGGCTATTTTCGTCGTTATTTTGGTTGCAAAACTGGTGGTAAAACTGGTCGCTTTCTTTTGGGCTTGTTTTCATAGACTCGGCCACTTGTTTCTCTGGCAAAATCCGTCTACGCTGATGGCTACAATAGCTGCACAATAGCTGTCACATCCCATTTAATTAGCCTGAATCCTGGATAATAAGAGGTCAGTTCTTGATAACAGACAGCTTTGTTATTCTTTTCTTTTTTCTCTACACTTCTCTGTTCAAAGTAAAACAATCCTCCAAGCTGCACTGTAAAAGAAAAACAGTGATTTATGGGCTCAAATTAAAACTCTCAAGAAGTGTTGTAAAACTTGCGTGGATATTCTTTAAAATATACGGTAACAATGGCACAGTCGCAGCGGAAGGCAGTGGCCTTTAGTATCGTAGATTAATGAGCATTGCAAGCACATATATATCCTTGTGAGAGTGGTGTGTGTGTGTGTGTGTGTGTGTGTGTGTGTGTGTGTGTGTGTGTGTGTGTGTGTGTGTGTGTTTCCTATTGCTGCAGTTAAAAAAAAATGAAGAAAAAACTCTGGCGTCTCACATAAAATGCTAATTTTGGTCATGGGCTGACTTGGCATTAAAGCAGTGGTTCTCAGAGAGGGCCCGACCCCTAGGGGTCCTTGATGGCTGTGGGTCCCCAGCTATAGATGCCTGTAACTCTACATAGTGCATACTGTATAGTGAACTGCGGATCCTTGAAATTAAAAAAGTTTGAGAATCACTGTTGTGAAGCGTTTTACATTCCCTCATTCTTTGAGATATGTTTTTTGTTTATCGTCATAATTGGCCTGTCCTGCATTTCCTAGTTGCATCCTGTCCTGTAGTTGCTGGTGTATGCCCTGTGTATGCGTGCGTGCGTGCGTGCGTGCGTGCGTGCGTGCGTGCGTGCGTGCGTGCGTGCGTGCGTGCGTGCGTACATGAGTGCACATGGATCGTGTAAAAGTCTGTATGCAGGTATAAATGCACTGCTTGACTGCATGTGAGCATACATTAGTACAATAATACAGTAGTAGGCTAAACTGTATGAGCATGTGTACGCAATGTTGTGCACGTTATGAGGCTGCAGCATTGTGTGTGTGTGTGTGTGCGTGCGTGCGTGCGTGCGTGCGTGCGTGCGTGCGTGCGTGCGTGGGACTGAGGGGCAGGTCTCTGCTGATGCAGACCCAGAGGGAAAACAATGGGATCATGAAAAAGCCCCTAGCCTGGATTTACTCTTCCTGTGCATGTTTTCACATCTCTGCGCTGAAGGAGACTGGGAGGATGCAGATACTAGTGCCCACTAAACAAATAGCTTTGACAACACTTTGCATGATTACACTGGTCCTTACATTACCGCAGCTATACGGGCTATACGCGGTCACATCCTCAGTGTTCATTTCATTCAAAGGGCCATGCATTTAACGTTTTCCTGTACAGGTTAAGAAGCTACAGAATGGTTAAAAACATGGCAGGCTGACCTTACACTGCTGCTGACCGCTACACCATGATGTGCAGACAACAACCCAATCACTGAAGCCCTATAATATCGTTGCTGTCGTCTGGCATTATCCTCTGTTTTAACTGTTTGATCATACTCCGGTATCACACAAGCATCAAAAGTAGAAGATCCACAAGATCGTTGTGAGCTTGTCGATCTACTTTTGCTATTTTACTATTTGCTAATCCTGAAAAGTAACAGTTTTGGACATAATGTCAGACATTTGCGCACATTTGCATGGTCAGAACATCGGTGGGATTGGTGGTACTGGACGACCGGATCTCCATTATGTCCATATATGGGTGTATTGTATGAATGTCGGATCAGTGGTGTGACATAGATGGGGAGGGCCACAGCCGCCACACTAGCCTGGCATGGCTAGTGTGACTAATTGAGTACCACAGACGAAAAACAGTCTAAGTCCAAATTTCAGACTGACCCCTCCACGAAAAGGCCTTGTTGTCCTGAACCCTTATCTATCGTTTATATATTATGGATCAATAGTGTGGACTTAGACTGTTATTCGTCTGTGGTACTCAATTATCTGCAGAGGAATATTTCGTTTTTTTGCACTGGCAGATTTGTCTGGATTCCAGGCTAGGGCCACACAGCGACCGGAACCTCTGTCTGGTTACATTGTTTTATACACTCTCAGGGTTACACATGGATTAATAATAGACACTCGAGGATGATACTGTGTGTTTGACTTATGTAAAAAGATGTTGCCAGAAGAAAATATATGTAACATAAACACATAAACATCAGTGCAAAAGCGCTACAGTGAGTAGTCTATCTCCATGAACCTCAGTGTTTGTCACCGCATGCAGAGTGCATTGAAATGCATTCTTACGTATACACACGTTACTGATAAACTGTTTCCTGTTGTGTGAAAGCTTGAACATATTTTGTTCTCAAAGTTTTGTGCGAGTATAAATCTGCACGATATGAGCACACGGCTATAAGTCAGCAGCGTGCTGCAATAAATCACTACCATTCATTGTAAAGGCAGCTAGGGCATGATGAATCGAAATGCATTACAAAAAACAATAACACCCAACACGTACACGCACACGCGCACACACACACACACACACACACACACACACACACACACACACACACACACACACACACACACACACACACACACACACACAGCACTCTGGACAGAAAGAAAACATATTTGGGGTTTTTCCAACTCCATCGCTCTGACAATGCATCCTTCATCATGCAGATATGAATGAGTGGTGTGACGTCTGTGTATATGTTCGTGTGTTCGGTTCACGTTGGGCTAAGATAGCCCGTCCGCAGCAGAGTGCGTAGAAAACAGAAAACACAGATGGTTGTTGCTTTTGGTTCTTCCGTAAATGACCTGTGTAACCTTTACACAAAGATAACAGGGCGGACTCTTATCCCGCCCCACCCCCACAACGCCTCAAACACAGGCAGGCCTCCTGGCAGCTCCTCAGACAGAGGACTTCCTCCCTTCAAGCTGTCTGATAGAACAATGTCAACAACCAGTGCCACAACCTTCGCGTTTGTGTCTCCCCGAGCTTTTGTTTTGGATTAATTAAGTCCTTTCTAATCAAGGCACGGCCCCGATAGACAGGAAACGAGAGAACTGGGTTAAAATAACAGAGAGGGTTAAGACTCCTTAACAATGTGAACGAGTGTTCTGCCAGCCAGCTATCAGTTTCCAAGCCAAATGGGCTGATGTTGGTGTCTGTGAAACATACGTCGTCGTCGTCGATACGTGTCCATCAAAAACTGCTGCTTTGCACTTTCTCAGTGCAAAACGCATCTCTGGAAGAATTGTGTATTCTTTGAATTGATATATTCCATTGATGTTACAGTGCAGGACTGTCCTTACATGTATGTGGTCTCTGTGCATTGTCTTCTGATGGCCAACGTGTTCATGCCAGGTAAATGCTAACCTAAACGTTCTGCTCCCGTGGCTGAGAGCACAGCATCCCCCTGAGTGGACGCAAGGTGACCCTGGACAGAGGCTCCGATACTCTACGGCAACCGTCCCAGAATGTATATTTTAATCGTGTACCGTCAACTAACCATCCGAGGTATAGCGTATCTGCTACGCAGGAGGAGGGTCTGGGGGCATGTGGACTTCAATAGCCATTCAGATGATCATTTTGAGTCCAAGCTGAAGGCTTATGTGTGGCTATTATGTGTGATGACAGTGCTGTCAAACAAGTCTATTAAGCTATCTATGAAAAAGTTTAATCTGCAACACAATTATATACAAAATGTAGTGTGTGTGTGTGTGTGTGTGTTTGTGTGTGTCCTGCTTCATCTCTCTCTCTCAGCTAGGGGGTCCCTCCTTCATCTCTCTCTCTCAGCTATAGGGGGTCCCTACTTCATCTCTCTCTCAGCTAGGGGGTGCCTGGTTCAACACTCTCTTTCAGCTAGGGGGTCCCTACTTCATCTCTCTCTCAGCTAGGGGGTCCCTGCTTCATCTCTCTCTCAGCTAGGGGGTCCCTGCTTCATCTCTCTCTCAGCTAGGGGGTCCCTGCTTCATCTCTCTCTCAGCTAGGGGGTCCCTGCTTCATTTCTCTCTCAGCTAGGGGGTCCCTGCTTCATCTCTCTCTCAGCTAGGGGGTCCCTGGTTCATCTCTCTCTCAGCTAGGGGGTCCCTGCTTCATCTCTCTCTCAGCTAGGGGGTCCCTGCTTCATCTCTCTCTCAGCTAGGGGGTCCCTGGTTCATCTCTCTCTCAGCTAGGGGGTCCCTGCTTCATCTCTCTCTCAGCTAGGGGGTCCCTGGTTCATCTCTCTCTCAGCTAGGGGGTCCCTGCTTCATCTCTCTCTCTGCTAGGGGGTCCCTGCTTCATCTCTCTCTCAGCTAGGGGGTCCCTGCTTCATCTCTCTCTCTGCTAGGGGGTCCCTGGTTCATGTCTCTCTCAGCTAGGGGGTCCCTGGTTCATGTCTCTCTCAGCTAGGGGGTCCCTGCTTCATCTCTCTCTCTGCTAGGGGGTCCCTGCTTCATCTCTCTCTCTCTGCTAGGGGGTCCCTGCTTCATCTCTCTCTCTGCTAGGGGGTCCCTGCTTCATCTCTGTCTCTGCTAGGGGGTCCCTGCTTCATCTCTCTCTCTGCTAGGGGGTCCCTGCTTCATCTCTGTCTCTGCTAGGGGGTCCCTGGTTCATCTCTCTCTCTGCTAGGGGGTGTTCCTTGGCCTGATAAACATTGAAGACCCCTCCCGGGCCTAGAATTTCATTGCCCTTTAAATGAACACTGAAGATTTTACTGTGCAGTAACGGTAGGTCTCACCATGGGGAATTAAGACATGTCATGTCTACTTGTACTCACATGTTTTAAAGTATCAATGCTCCAATGTAGGCCTACTGTAGATATGCCATATATTACCTCGGCTACATTAAAAATGAGGGCTTGCCCTCAATTGTACTTCCGAGTGTAAATAAAGGTGACGATGATGATGATGATATACTCTGTTACAAGTAGAAGTCCCGTGTTCAAAATGTTCTTGCGTAAAAGTACAAGCTCACATTGTGAGTTTGTAGATCTGCTATTTTCAAATGGCCAAAATATATATAGGGCTGAAGTGGTTAGTGTGTTTTGTAATAATAATCAAAATCTACGCTATAACTATATAAAGCTTTCATACAATTGTACTGTAGTGGAGTACAAGTACAATAGAAAATTGTACATACTGAAGAAAGTACAAACAATACTTCAAAATTCTATTTAAGTTTAACCCTGGACGGGAAGCCCTTTTGGTGTTTTAACTAAGCATTATGTTATACTTTAGCTATTGAAAAATAGCAGATCTACAAGCTCATAGCACGCCACTCAGTGGCGCGCTACGAGCTTGTATAGTCTGCTATTTTTGAAAAATCATAAAAATGCGGCACAAATCTTTGAATATATATTCTTTCAGAGCGAACTTTTTTTTATTTCGACTTCAGGCCTAAATGGGTCAAGTACAGTACATGTACAGTAATAAGGCAGTTACTTTACACCACTGGTCTCAGACCAGTCCTGAGGCGGTGCTCTCGTGCATTTTCTCCCAGGAGATGGAGAGAGGATCCCACATCAGCACAAAAGGCACGGTCAATTCTCATTTGCGATCGCAGCAATGTGTGGAATAACATGCTTCAGCGTGTGTTTTTCATCACACAATTATGACCATCGATGCGTACACAGGTCATGATTATGAACCTGAACACTGAATGCAGATCATTACAATGATGATGTTGGGATGATGAGGCAGGATGAAGGATCCCATTGTGTTGTATTCTTTATGTTTTTAAACTATTTTTTTGAGTGGTGCAAACCACTCCAACAACTGTTTTTGTGTGAAACCGGCATACGATGAAGTATATAGGACTTATATAGGACTTAAGTGGTTGTTAAATTGTCTAAAGCAGTGGTTCCCAAACCTTTGTCAAGGACCCCCAAATTGACACTAATTAGCCCGCGGACCCCCATTTGAAGAGATATGCCAAGGACCCCCATAAGAGAAGACTTTTACAGCTCTAGCAGTGATTCTCAACCAGTTTGACATGCATATTACCCCCAGTTTGACATGCATATTAGTCTACAGACCCCCATTTAATGGCATTTCTATCTCTGGGACCCCCAATTTATATTGTAAAATCAATGTTAATTTAACTCTGAGGGTGTATAAATGGAACCTAACGGGTCCATTTGTTACAGAGGGTCCATTTGGTTCCAAACTATCATTTAGCTGGGGACCCCATGGAACTCACTCAAGGACCCCTGGGGGTCCCCGGACCCCACTCTGGGAACCACTGGTCTAAAGTGTGAGTGTTAACAAATGAAATGTCTCTAAATTCTCATTGCAATCATTGCAAGAGTGTTTGTTCTGTAGCAGGGGTCTCCCTGATTGGATACTCTCCTGATTGGCTGAAAAGAGCAATGAATGCACCTGAAAATGTATTTTCTGTTTATTAAAGAGCTGTCGAGACAGGGAGACCCGTGTGACTATGAACACTCTATTTCAATTTTTTTTTACTTAGGCTAAGTAAAAGTATCAATACTGCTATATAGAAATACTCTGTTACAAGTAGAAGTCTGGAATTCAAAATGTACTTGAGTAAAAGTACTGAAGTATTGGCATAAAAATTTACTTAAAGTACCAAAAGTAGAAAGTAGTCATTATGCAGAAGCTTTCAAATGTATAAAACTAGAATTTTGCTGGCCTTCGGCCCGCTCATCCCAGAGTTGCGTTGCCCCGCGTTGCGATACAGAAGTCCACAGTGACACGCGTTGTATGCAGCTGTTTTGTGTTGTAGTGCGTGCGCTCGTGTGCGTGTAGTGTTGGTGTTGTTGTTCTTATCCATATATGCGCCTCGGTTCGTCCCGTTTGTTCCACGCCAGGTGTCGACGCAGTCGTTCGCGCAATGTTCGTGTTTGCATGATTTTAACTGTGTATGTAATCGCGGCGCTCTCCATCCAAGTTAGAATCAGTGTGCGGTGTGTTGTTGTTCTTCTTCTTCTACTTTTGTTTTCCGGCAGGCTGTTCAATGTGTGTGTGTGTGTGTGTGTGTGCGTGTGGCTGGCAAGCGTGTGTGTGTGTGTTGACATGTAGTAACGGATGGGTATTATTATTATTTGTTGTATTTTCACATCAAAGAAAATGAATGTAAATGAAAATAAGCAGACATGAAACTGCTTTTTACTGTTTTTGTTTACTTACAATAAATTACTGTTTTTGGAGACCAAAAGATGTTGAGAATGGAGCAGAACATACTGTAGTATATTTTTTGGGGGACCTTGACTGCATTATAGTAGGGCTACAATCTTTTGGATTGCGGATTGCAGTGACCCCACATTGTTTGTTCGGGAACAATATTTGTAGTTACAATGAGGGCTACATGAGCCGAAGGGAGAGAAACACTTCGCCTCTCTCCAGTCCGTGCGTATGGTGCTGGTACGGATCGCATCGCTGACTGACATAAACACACGGTTACAATTCAGAGGCACTTCAATAAGAAAACTCAACTAATAACGCTTGTGTGTGTTAATCTGACCGATGCTGACGTTAGTATATAATGTTTAGATTGTTTTCCTGGCTGAATAACAACGGATCGCATCGCTGACTGACATAAACACTCCAATTCAGAGGCACCCCGCACGCACGCACACACACACAGTCACACACACACACACACACAGAGAATCCATGCGCCTCGGTGCGTCGCAGTTGTCATGTTTCCATTAATTAAACGGGTCGCGCAATTGTCGTGTTTACATTAATGAAACTGGTGGTGCAATTCTCGTGTTTGCATGAATTAAACGGTGTATGTATGTAATCGCGCCGCTGTCCATCCAAGTCCGAATCTGTGTGTGTGTGTGTGTGTGGGACTGTGTGTGTTGTGGAAGACGGGGAACAATGTTGCCAGGGTCGTGAATTGTAAGCGAGTTGTAGTGTGTGTAAGTAGCGTGGTGAAAGGCTTTGTTTCTGGGTCTGTTTGCTTGTTTCTGGGCCTGTTTTCATAGACCTGGCAACAGTGGCCCGTGTGTGTGTGAGTAGTGTTGTGTTCGTGTTGTTCTTCTAATGTGTGTGTGTGTAGCATGTAACTTCCGGTGTTGCAATCGGACGTAACATAAAAACTCTCGTGGTTGACGTGGTTGGCTTTGAGCAAATGGGAGAGGGGATGTAGTGTTGCCAGGTCCGCGTATTGTAAGCGAGTGGTAGTGTGTGTAAATAGCGTGTTGAATGGCATTTTTTCTGTGCTTGTTTTCATAGACGTGGCAACAAATTAGGCGGGGGTGTCGGTGCTTGTGGCGTGTTTGTGTTTATTATTGATATTGATATTGTTTGTGAGTCTGGACGGGAGCCGGCTTTAGTGGCAGTGCAATGACAATTTTTACGCGGGTGGTGTTGAGTGTGGGCGTGCTGCGCGACATGAGGAGATAGCCGTGGATCGACGCGGAGGGTAAGTCTGTGACGTGTTAGTGTGTTGTTGCAGTGTGTGTTGCAGCGTGTTGCAGCGTGTCAGTGACGTAGTAGCTGGTGACTTTGGGTCCCTTTTCCTGTTTTGGGCACACCTTTTCAAATGTATAATAGATGATGATTTAGAAAATAGATCGGATTGGAAATAGATCTACAAGCTCACAATGCTTCAAATTGGAAATAGAAATAAGTAAGTACATTACTTAAGTAAATGTACTTAGTTACTTCTAGTTTCCACCACTGGAAAAGAGTGAACAACAACGAACAGCAGCAGTGATGGATGGGTGTCATATATTTTCACCTCTAATATCAGCCACTGTCAATCAGCGACTGTCACTTATAACGACACAAAGCGATTTGCCACGGAAACACCAGAGGTCAAGAGGGTCACGCCTGATACAATGATCCGCAACTGATCATTACTGGTGTGGACAATCACAGGCAGGGTGATATTGCTTGAGTCGTCATTATTTTCTGCAATGAAAATCCATCCCTCCCCCCCCCCTCTCTTGGGACCCTCTCCACTCACCCTTCTTTGACCCGGTGGCCATTGTCTATATAATGCCCCCCCCCCCCCCCCGCCACGTGCCAGAGAGGTTTGTGCAGTGGTGGAAAATGTACTCACATCTTTTACTTAAGTAAAAGTATCAATACAATCTGTCGGGGTGCCAACCTGGGCAGCGGGCTGTCAGGCTCTGGCCTGACAGCACGTCGCGTGTTCGAGTCCCGTTCATGACGACCTTTGTCTCTCCCCTTCTCTCTCTCCCCCTTTCCTGTCAGTCTTCACTTGATACTATCAATAAAGGCAGAAAAGCAAAAAAATAAAAAATAAAATAATAAATACTCTGTTACAAGTAAAGTGACCGGAATTCAAAAGTATTGATTATGCAGAATGTCCCATTTCAAGTTTTCAAATGTATAAAAGTGTTGGAGATCCTTGATCTGACTCCCCATGCCAAAGCACCAGCGCTCACCCAGCAGTCTGCTGTCAAACAGGCGGATGTGTGCACACAACCTCGCTTCTCGCCCTCAGGCGTCTTACTGGTAATAATAATCAAAATCTACAAAGTAACTATAGTAGTAACTAAAGTATTAAAATAATTGTACTGGAGTAAAAGTACAATATTTGGAGATGTATAGTGGAGTAGAAGTAAAAGTATTGGAAATTGGAAATGCTCAAGTAAAGTACAAATACCTCAAAACTGTACTTAAGTACAGTACTTACTGTAGGTAAATGTACTATGTTCCTTTGCACCACTGGGTTTCTGAGGACATACAGTATCTCGCGGGTGCTGTCTGTGTCATATTGGTTTATGTGTCCAGTCCACTGCTATGGCGCCAGCCCAATGCCACTGCAATAACAACCACATCCAAATGTCAGGTGACAGAAGCACTTTCCCCTAAGTGGGTAATAAAGACATATTGCAGGCTGAGAAGGAAAAAAAGTGCCTGGGAAAGTATATGCAAAGCCTCTGATGCAAAATATGTATGTATGCGTGTGTGTGTGTGTGTGTGTGTGTGTGTGTGTGTGTGTGTGTGTGTGTGTGTGTAGGGATTCAATGCCACATGTACTGTATGTTTGCGTTAGGGGTGGGACGGTATGGGTAGCTCACGATACGATAACTGTGGCGATATTAGGCCCTCGATAACGATAATTTCACGATACACGATATCTGAATTACTCGATATATACTGAAAAACTCAACGATATATATCACAATATCTTTTAATGAAAAAAAACAAACATAATGTGCATAACGAATTTGCCTACACTTTACCCTTATTTGTCTCAATAGCACCACCACAGACAGGACAAGTGGCACGAGGTACTGCACTCTTTGGCAACGGGGGGAATCCAATCCATAGAGCATATACAAAAATATATATAAAAAATATATAAAAAATATATAAAATCATGACTATCGCGATATATTGCACATTTTGGCCAAGCCCTAGTTTGTGCATATGTGTATTTAACGAGAATACATCTGTGTCATTTTAGATTTTAGCTATAATATTTAGCATATGGCTATTCAAAAACACATAACAAGCTCATAGCTCACGTGTAGATCTGCAACTTTTTTTAAATAGTGAAAATGTGGCCAAATCCATACAAGAAAAAGTTTGAGAACCACTGATATAGCAAGTTTATTTTGAAATTTGTTTTGTAGAAGGCATTTTTGTAGAATCGGCCTCAGGTCTTAATGGGTTTAAGTAAGTGGTATCTGAAGGCGAGACACAGCTAGGGGTGGGGTCACAGACAGAGCAGCTGGAATGGCCATTTCTGCCCCATCTCATTCAACTCAATTCCGTCCTCTGACAGTAAAGTAAGATTTATTAGCCTGCAGCTATACTACAATACTGAGCTTGAATGTATGCGTCTGTTATTGAGTACAGATGTGGCGATAGAGCTGGACCACTTCACTTTGATAGCTGATCAGATGTGGGCGATTAGATGCATTCAACTGCCTTTCTGCTTGAACAAGCTGAACTATAGCTAGCAGGCTATAGCTAGTTCACAACCATCCATCATTGTAGGGCTGCAGCTTATCAATGATCTTCTTTGTGATTATTCAGTTATAAGTTTTTGATAATAATAATCCAGAACAAGTTTTTTTTATAACGGTTTCATTTTGTATACATCGACGAATCAACGCAATTAAGAAAATTTGATTTTGTCCACACATCTTACAATAAATACACCAGATCTCTGTACGTGTGTACGTGCGTCCGTATACGTGTGCGTATACGCACATCTGTAACCCACGTAACTCGAGAACTGTTTGCCCCACCGATTTCAAATTCGGCACACACGTTCTACACCACCACAGGGAGTGCAGTGCCCGGCCTTGAGTCGGTCGGACACATGGTTGTACGGTTCTGGTCAGGCTCTGCCAGTGGACCTAAGGAGCCTACAGTAAGTCCTGACACAGGTCTAGTATTTCAAAACGGCATTTAATAAATATACTGTATAGTATAGACTATAATTAAATATTCAAATCCTTTTTGATACATAATAGAATCAAATATTTTATGGCCAAGATTCACGGTGGCTTGGTTCCAGGCTTAAAATAATTTATATAAATATGTTTCGAAAATCTCTATTGGGAAAATGAACAGGGTTTGTATCTGTGGCCAAACAAAGTGGCCACCACTGCTATGCCCTATACTATAGGTTTCGACAGTAAAAACAAATAGCATTTCATACCTTCAAGCGCTATGCAATTTTACGAGCCATATCACAATGTTTGTGCTAACACAGACATAAATAGGCCATAAAACGGAGGGGATATAGCATCCAGGAGGGGCTGTTCTGCTCAGGAGGATGGACGCATGCTTATTGTGCTATACAGTGGTGGAAAAGTACAGATTCTTTTTTACTTAAATAAAAGAAAGAAAGAAAGAAATACTCAATACTTCATAGCCAAAGTATAAGGTTAAGTGGTTAATGCATGTTTTGTAATAATAATACAAATTTACAAAGTAACTACTGTAGTAACTAAAGATTTTAAATACGTGTAGTGGAGTAAAAGTACAACATTTGCCTCTGAGATGTAGTGGAGTAGAAGTAAAAGTATTGAAAATTAGAAATACAGTAATTAGGTAAAAAAAACCCTGAAAATTAAGTACAGTATACTTGAGAACATCTACTTCCACCACTGGTGTCGTACAAACCCTTTAGCAAAACACTATTCAGCGTTTCCCCTCAGTCCACAGAGAAAGTGATTGGGTGGGGTGTGGTGGTGGATTGTGGCCTGTTCTAGTGAATAATATGTTTTGTCCACCATTGCACTTTTCATTGCTCTCACAAGGGGATCGAGGTTAAGTGTGCTCGGAGGGCCTATACTACAACCCACCAGTAGCTGGGAAATGAGACGTAATACTTGTGCGTGCAGAGTGGATTTTCTTTTATCAAACCGCATGTCTTCTGCACAGATAGACAGATTGTGAGTGGGGCAGAACCTGACAGGCTGGGGAAATGAAGCCTTAGGTGGCCGCTGGGATGGAACAGGAGATGTCTCAGATAGATAGCAGCAGGCTAATTAAGTCCTCTGTTGGTGAACGGGGCAACGGAGCTCCCCGCGGAGGCTGTCAGTCAGTGGAACGCGACAAAACCGCACGCTTGCTTCATAACGCTTTGGCATGCTTCGATAGCCTATCAAAAAGGATTATCGTTGCTGTCGAAAACTCTTATCTCTCTATTTTAACTTTAGGTGTTTTTATCGTAAGTTAACGCCCTGCTTGACCGTGCTACAGCGTCACGAAAGCGTCAAAAGTAGCTGATCCGCACACTCGAAACGCAGCGCAAATCGGTGCGTTTCAAGCTTGCCGATCTGCTACGTTTTGCCGTTTTTTAATTCAAATCCTGAAAACAAACAGTTTTGGACATATGAGGTTTCCACCCGATACGGGTTTATGCATGAACTGAAAAACGTTGGCAGTCAAGGAATAATTTTCATCAATCAAATTTACATAAGCATGCGGTATTAACGCGCATACACACATAGTCTTGCAGAGCTGTGACCGGATGCCGTGTCCACCCCGACAAAGGACAACACTGTCACCATCTCATCTACTATGTGCATCCATTACCGCGTGGAATAATAATGGGACCGGAGAGGGAGGCCATTACAAGGGCACTCACTCAGTCAGAGCCAAACACTAACATGATTATGGTCATGACAGCCAATGGCCATAGTCCCTAAAATGCCACAAGATGCACACTTTAACATAACAGCTCCTAACAATGAATCAATACACATAAATAGACATAACGTCATTGCTTTTCTCTCACGGGAGACAAGAGATTGGTGAATAGTGTAGATAGGTCTAAAGCTATTCCATCACTGTGATGATGCATGGTGTCGTTGGCTGGAGAATTTGGCAGGACAAGGTAATACATTATGTCAACATCCAGCTTAAACACTGTCAGCTCTTTCTCCGTGAACAGATGTAATTAGCCAGTGCAGACAGTATTTTAAGGTGAGAGACTTGTGGTAAGCATTTCTCATATCCATCTTAATGACTTGCCTATTAAAGTCTTGACCAAAGTGGTTTTAATTTAATTGTGTTACAAATTGACCACGTCATGTGGTACACGGCGGCCTGAGAAGTGAGGGGAATTAATGTACACACACACCACTCGTGCGCACATGCAGGGCAGCATTTCATTTTTCAATTTACGTTTTATTGAATTTTAATCAAAATCATGAAAACGAAACGACTGACAATTGAGGGCAGCATTTTAAACTGCTCAACAGACTACAGGCACAGTGTTGCTCCAATCTGCAAGAAACTTGGCGCAAACACTATTCAGGGGGTTGCCATGACAATAGTCACACCAGGGTCCACGTGTGGACCCCCGGGGCCAAGCTAGGGGCGGACCAGGCGCCCAGGGGTAACAGGCAAGGTGTTGCTCCAATCTGTACCGAACTTGGCACAAATACTGTTCAGGGTTCTGCCATGACAATAGCATAGTAACAAAATGATGAATGGGGAATTTGATATTGTGTATAAGACAGGCCATCATTGTCATAGGGCTGACTCTATAAATTATTTGATAACAATGGCCTGGTGCGGGCCTGGGCCGTGGCTCATCGGTCCAGGCACCTTGGCTGGTAAACCAGTCTGGCAGTGTGCCGCGGGTTCGACTCCTGATCCCGACGGCCTTTACTGCATGTCATCCCCCCATCTCTCTCCCCATTTCCTGTCAGCCTACTGTCTGTCCCTCCATAAAAAATATAAAATAAAGGCGAAAGCCACAAAAAAACCCATTCAAAAACAAAACAAAACAATGGCCTGGTGAGCGTCCAGCTGAGTGCCACTGGATGTGACCGACTGTGTCCTCTATCAGTGAGTACGAGGATGACGCCACTAGCGAGCATTAATCCCAACACCTCATCTGAGTCATCAGCATTTCACAGGAGGAACATCCCGCCTCAGCACATGATGCCGCTAAGTGATCTAACGTGTGTGTGTGATCAGCCGAGCATGTGTTAAAGTGCGTGCGGTCAATGATACCTCCTCCCCAGACACAGATCGTGGTGGTGCCCCCCCTGCCTCCTTCCCCTTCACGCCGTGGGTTCAGAATATGGCAGCCGGCTCGGTTCTGCCCTGATTATCAACTGGTTTCCTTCCCCCTGCAGTTCCCCCATAGTGTCCAGTGCGGGGGCAAGATACCAAGCAAGAAGTGTAATCTTACTTATTACTCCTATAAAAAGTAATAACATTACATTACACGTTTCTTCCCTGGTATCAAAAGTACCAGTGATGTTACCTGTTATATTACTATTACCCCCCCCCCCCCCCCCCCGATCCCCCCGGCACTTCCGAAAAAGTGATGGACAATACAACCTGTTTAACCAGCGACTCTTAAAAACAAACTGAATCCACTTTATTGCAACCATAATTCAACTTACAGGAGGAGTCACCTGGAGTCACCACCATTCAGACAAACTGCACACTTTCCAACCTGATGGGAGACAGTAAATCTACAGTATATATTATTTATATAAAATATATATATATATATAAGAAAATAATAATGGTAGAGTTACTTGGATTACTACTGTACAGTAATTATTTATTAGAGTGCGGTATGTATTATTATTTCCTTCATGCTGACACCTCCAACACCACCACTTTCTCTAACTGGTTTAATAGCCGTAGGCTGTAGTGTAGGCTTTGAACCGGTAAGAGTTTAAGCGCTAACTGCTGCACTTGGGATCTGGACCCACAGGCAGGCAGGCTTTCACTCTAGAGTCTGTATTATGATTCATATCAAATCTACCACAGCAAGCTCAAGGGAGACCACTGCATGAATCAGTGAGGCTTTGACAACGTGAGGCTTTAAAATAAAAGAAGATAAACAATGTTTGTTCTTTTTTCTATCTCCATTTATGTTTTATTGCTCTCTGAGTATAAGAAATGCACACGATTCTTCAACCTGAGCATTACCATGGGATGCGTATGAGAAAATACATATATATATATACTGTAGGCCTGGCTACGGTTGTTATGAAACAATGGCTTCGGGTAGCTGTATGCCAGAGGCTGTGTGCACAGTTATGCACCATTGTGAAAAATGTGGCATTTACACAGTTTGTTTGAATTTGAGAAAGTTTCATGTCAAAGTAGCTATGTTTTCAAATTAACCTTAATATAAAGGAGAGCCAATAATTTGCTGACAGGAGTCTCCGGTAAGAGACTACCAGAGACTCATCAAATTATTGGTTTAGGAATGCGAGAAAAACCCAACTGGGTGAACTACTCCTTTAATGTAATCTGTTGGAAAAGGTTACACAAATAGAAAACTCATCTAGGAAAAGATCAGGGATGGAGAATAAAACAGATTTTTAACCCAGTGATTTGGAGATATAATAGAAATGCCTTCAGGCCTTCAAATACCTGAGCTATTTTGGGACTATTGTCCAGATGTACAATTGGACGTAGCAAGTAGACTTAATAGGCCTATACCAAGCAGCAGCACACAGACAGAGTTTTATTTCTATTCTGTAACCCCCTGGATTGTTAGATTTTGACTGTACATCCTCATGAAGGTGGGGGATAGGTTGTTGTTAGTGGTGAGAGGACTGTGATGGTGCCGCATTGATCCTGGCCGAAGAGTGTATATATACCCACGTGCTAAAGCTTCATTTTGACACCTGTGATTGAAGACTTCACTTATCACATCTTTGTTTGTCATCTGTAGAATAGAAAGGTTTCTTGTAGAACCTGGAGGTTTAGTGGTTTTGATGGACAAGTATGTGAACAGAATATATTCTTAATCTTATAAGATTTATAAAGATATTAAAATAGTTTAATGGTCAACTGTGAAGAGCTGCACTAGATACTGCACTGGTCCTCATGAGTTTTTTTATGTTCTTTTTGTATGTTGCTGTAATTGTATGTTTTTCTATGGACAATGCATTGCAGACTCATGAGTCTGCAATAAAGACATTATTCAGTCATTCACAATGCCTCACGATGCATTGTGAGCTTGTAGTTTGTCCATTTTCACTGTTTTGGAAATAGTTGATCTATTGACATGCCCAAAATATTGCTGCCAGTTTGAAAGTGGTTAGTGGTAACTCGTTAGTAACTTAGTGGTAAGGTAACTATAGCCAACAGTGGGAACTAATGTAAACTAATGCTGTTACTTTTTAAATAAAAATGTGTTGTCTTATAATTATCCTGTTCCTTTCAACCATACAATGGAGACTGCAGCACTAATGAAGGATAACAAGTAATTTAAACATTCATTTTTAAACTCCTGTTTTAGGAGTTGAGGAAGGATTGTCTTGTTACTAAGTATTATGGTTGTTTATATCTAACCTTTAATCCGGGACATTATGTTATTAAATCTTATGTTATTCATCTTTGTGCCCTATAGAGCACCGAAGTCTGATGTCAATATCGGTAGAGGGCGCAAATCCACGGGTCCATGTACTTTTTATTTGCATTGTAATCCCCATAGGGAGATTTTAGATCACCTCATATAAGTAAGAACTGTGTTTGAAAAATGTCATCCCGGCTGTTACACTCATATGGATATGAAGAATCAACTGACTGAGAGAAAACGCTATTGTTACTGCTACTGAATTAGTTACATTTTCGCTAGAAACAGCGACTGTATCATATATGAGTGACTGACTGTCGCAAACGATACAGAGATAGAGATTTTTGGATCACAATGCTTATATGAAACGATTTTAAGATGACCCCATGTTATTCTCCATAGAGAAATTACTTCCGTGAACCAGGCAGAACCAGGACTTCGGCGCTCTATTGATAGAATATTAGGATATTTTGCATGTTGTAAGAGCCAAGATGTCTCACTTAGGCCTAATAGTTATTGTTTATGGTACAGCTTGTCCTTGTGACATGGCAGTTTAACTATGGTCTGCTCTGCTTGCTTGTGCTCAATGCAGAACTAGGCCTACTACAATAGTCTACACCACAGTCCTGTGTGTACTGTTCTCCCATGTCCACCTATATATTAATTAAAGCTCAATTGCCTACTTTTCTGCATACAGAAACAACATGTATTCACTCGTTAAGTTGCGCAAGACTGTCTTTAAAATGGTTGTCGGGTCCCCGGGAATGAATGATTTTAGGCAGTTCATTCATTAATAAGGACCTGGATTACAGAGGCTTTGAGGACAGCTTGCAGAGCCATTATCTACTTCTTTAGAGAGCTATACATTTAATTGATTGATTGATTGAAGAATTTATTAACAGTTTGCAGAATTACAGTACATTTCAAGCACAAACTCAATACAAAGGCTGTTAACTGTGAGTGGACGACCCAATTAAGCATTACACTTGTTTCCAACAGGGTCCACCATGTTCAAATCATCAAAACATTTAGAGACGTACAAATAGACACTTCTATAGACAGAACAGGAATTCATCAAAAAGGAGGTAAAAAGGGAAAAGAAATATATACAGTGAGGGGAAAAAAAGGGGGGGGCGGGGGGGGGATTCAGATTTTACGGGGGCCAGTTTCGAATTGCAGCCATCCGTAGGTGCCCTTTGAGAGCGGTTTTGAAGGAGTCAAGGGATTCGCATGTCTTAATGACAGTTGGTAGGGCGTTCCACATTTTGGTGGCATAGGAGCGAAAAGAATTTAGTCCCTTGTTTGTGCCGAATCTGGGTTGTACATGACTCTGTATAATCTCATTTACCACTTCATTATTAATCTGTTCCTCAGCAGATGTTGTCAGAGGGATAACATCTGTTCAGAATGATTATCATCAAATAAGACACTGGTCTTATCTGGTAGTACGGGTCCAACAAATAGGGATATGATTACATTATGATACAACATCGACTACACTCGCCTTAAGCCCATGACCCACCTAATTCTAACACTTTGCTAGTTTGGGATGGTCATGGTAAAAGACAGGGTTAAGCAAATATCAATGGGATTGGCATTTAAGATACTCAGACGTATATATACCCGTGTACGGTAACTACTTCTCCAGAGTGAGTGACACCTTATGGTGACACCCATGAGCGACAACACTAGAGGGAGCGCCTATGATCTAGTACCCCCCAAATTTAGCACAAACATGGGCGGACAACATTTTGCACAAACATGGGTGGACAAGATTTTGCACAAACATGGGGTGAAAATCATTGAACTACTCTGACACCATGATGTGGAATGCCCCGACATCATCCATTAAACGATGTGAATCACTGGTTTTTGTCAAAACTGGCCTGAAAAAAACATCTGTTAGAAAACTACAAGTATAGCTAGATATTAAATCCCATTGAAATGAGGGGGCATACAGTGGGGCAGATTTTCCTTTTTCTCCTCTGTAAATATAGCTACCGTATTTGTATTTGTTGATGACATGTATTTATTTATGTGTAAATATTCTATGCTCTGTTGATGAATACATAGGACCACAATGGAAAGGTAATGGTCCCCAGGACCATCCATCAATCAACACATAAAGTGATTATGATCAGTATGATTCAAGGCTGTGTCTTGGATATAGAATCCTAAGAAGAATTATGACATAAACAGTATATCTTGAACTATTTGAAATGTATGCCATTGCGTACTGCAGCATTTTCTTGCTGCTGTGATTGGAATGTCCCCAAAGCCCTTGCCTTAATACAGTGGAAGAAAGATGGATATCCTTCTCCTCAACACTCTCTGGAATTCGAAATAGATGAGAATGTTTAAATAAAACGTGGAATCCTTATGTCTGTATGTCTTTTTTTGACATATTATGCTGATTTATTGACCTCACTCACGGTATCTCATATTCCTTCGGCTGAATACAATCTGGGTTGGTAGACAGCTAATTCAGGTGACTTATGATACATTGAATAAACGCAACATGTGTATTATATGTACCACAGCCGCAGTATAGAGTATAGGAGAAAGGTTTACAGCACTGGTTCTCAAAGTGGGGTCCGGGCCGGGACCACCAGGGGTCCTCGATGGGGCTTCAGGGGATTCCCAGCAAAATGGGGAACAGGTATGTCCTATTATTTCTTGTCTCCAGAAATAGCCAATCTACACACAAATAATGTGCCACGATGGGACTCGCTGTGAGTTTATAGATCGGTTAATTTGGTTAACCTAAGGCCTCATTCACACGTAAACCATGTGACTCCCATTGAAAATGAATTGGAGCAGCAATCAACAACATTTGTTGTGTAGGTGTGTACGAAGCCTTATACAGCAAACATAAACTGCGTTTAGGCCTACTCACAGGTTTGATTGACAGTGCTGATCTGCTCTGTGATCCCTTATTCTAAAAACCTCTGGTCCCTGCATGCGTTGTCCCCTTCACCGCCCCAGCCATCAGGAGACACCCTGCATGCGTTGTCCCCGTCACCGCCCCAGCCATCAGGAGACACAACAGCCAGGATTTACTCCCTTTATTACCTGCAGCACAGCATTTAATTTCCTGGGCATGTGGGCGTGTTAGCACCACAAGCAGGCATGTGTCAACACTGGCAATCAGTCAGGCTGATGCTGGGAGACAGGGACACACGTATAGGCTACCGTTACCTCAGTCACGGGAGATATATCGCTGCTTCTCTCAGGCTAAAATGATCGGACAAATAATGTACTTGACTACACACACCTTTTAGGAGGTGATCCTCGGGACCCTTACTTAAAAGAGTATTATTATTCATGAATATGAATGAACCACTTGTGCTCTACTTGTGCTCTACTAAGTTGAACATAGAGAAAGTAGCTGATCAACAAGCTCACAACGTGTGGCAATGCGACACGTTGTGAGCTTCAGAGCTTGTCAACCAGCTATTTTCACTAGTTTTATCTTTTGAAATTTCTTAATTTCTTTTGCATTTTTCAGACATTTTTTGAAAGATTCTTTTACATTTATTAAAATGCTTTGGAATTCTTTGGACATTTTATAAACTACATGCAGGTCCCAGGAATTATCTTGAAGTACAAATTTGACTGAGTTACTCAAGTAGGCTACTGGGGAGATCATTTTGAGATTATTTTTCCTTCGTCACAGGAGAGAGAGAATTGTTCTGTTGATAGAATATTAGGATATTTTGCATGTTGTAAGAGCCAAGATGTCTCACTTAGGCCTAATAGTTATTGTTTATGGTACAGCTTGTCCTTGTGACATGGCAGTTTAACTATGGCCTGCTCTGCTTGCTTGTTGCGTCACTCTCTTGAAATGTTTTACTCGATCTGTGTGTCAAAAGAGGGCTGTGGAATTCTGTCCTGACAGCTGCCCTACATTCCAAACATTTACAACATGCTTATTACACCTCCCTGGTGGTCTAGTGGTTAGGATTCGGCGTTCTCACCGCCGCGGCCCGGGTTCGATTCCCGGTCAGGGAACACTGTTTTGAATCTCTCTATATAAACAACTATTACAAATTGTTTCACAAAATGACTGCCAAACCACCAGAAACTCTGTGTGTGTGTGTGTGTGTGTGTGTGTGTGTGTGTGTGTGCGTGAGTGTGTGTGCGTGCGTTTGTGCATGTCTAGTGTAAATTGGCAAACATTAAGCCTCTGATTGGTCCACGGGAGCTCATAAACTTCACTTGGCTGCCATTTTGATAAATACGTTGCCACCAAAATTGTTTTTAATCAAGATCCCATTTCAATTGTGCTCTAATGAAGTCATTATGACGAGCTGGGGAGAACCTTGAGCTCAACACCATATGACAGGTTGCATGTTGTTTCTTGAGTGAGAAATCAGCTGCTGTGTTTTTCGTTTGTCAAGCAGCGCTGGATCAATGTCAGTCTTGTAGTACAGTAGCCTACGTCGGTGCTTCTCAAAGAAGGACCCCCAAATGTATATGTTTTTGTCCACGGACCCCCGCCTGAAAATATTTTGTGCCAGGGACCCCCATATAGAGAAGATTTGTGTTAAAATGTTTTCTTCTTTTTATTCACACATTTTAAAGATTGCTTCAAAAAGGCATGCCACGAAGCACTGTGAACTTGTATATCAGCTATTTTCGAAATTTGAAATATAAAAATGTACCCGGACATCACTTTGAGAACACAAGTGCAGTAAGTCATATATCTGGGTGTAAACCTACTGTATCAGGTGAATGTGCACAAGATCGTCAAAGTGGCTCTGCCTTCAATGCTCTGGCCTCAATACCATCATAACTGATAACTACCTCACCAAAGTGGCTCTGCCTTCAATGCCCTCAATACCATCATACCTGATAACTACCTCACCAAAGTGAGTGACACCCACAGCCACAATAATTGAGGGAGTGAAAACAACGATGTGGTACCACCCACCCATAGAACAAACATGGATAAATTATCTTTCTGCACTGCCACCAAAGTGTGGAATGGTCTGAAAGACTGACACCATCCCTCAAAAAATGTGGGTCACTGGCTTCCTTAAAACAGCTAGCCTGTGAAAATCAATCTTTCAGGAGGCAGAAAGGGGAGGTAAACTTTACAGTTGTTGATGATAGTGTTATGTTCATGACTTGAATACATAGGACCCCGACCACAATGGAAACAATTCCCCAGGACGTTTTTGTGTTATCTTTTTAGCTCAAATGACTGACTGACTATACCTACCGTGTGCTGTTTACACTTCTGTCCAATAAAGAATTAAATTAATCAAAAATTGAGAGGTCATACAACGTGTCTACTTGTGGAAGTATAATTAATACCCTAACAAACATATATAGATAAAGTAGTGCAATATTGTCATTATAGTTGGTACTATTAGGTGTGAATATATAGATCTTGAATAGATTATTCAAGATCAAGACACTAGATGGATCTTTGCATGCGGATCACTGCTATAGCCTCCACAGAGAGCAGTAATAAGTGGATCATAAATTAATAATCTTATGATTCATTAATGTGCACAGTGTTATCATGAGCTATATAGTTTCTTCAAATAACAGACCCGGGAGTTATGATTATGGCATGCCACTTTGTAAGACATCCAAGCGATAAAGCCTTAGTTGAAATACATTCCAACTCTTTTCATTAGCCCATGCAGAGTGGATATTAAATTCCAGTATATGTGCATATAAAATGACTCATTCCAATCGGAGGATGGGATATACTATCTCCTGTACTTGGGATATTACATGGCTAATAGACATTGTTAAAGACACATATTACCTCAATTAAGGTGCAGTGCTGTCAAGTCAATGAGCAGCAGGTCTTTATCGGCTGACTCTTTGTGCGAACCTCTGGGGCCATTAAAACTGTGAAATTACACTTTGATATTACACTTACATATCGTCTCTGTCGGGTGTAAACCTCATATCACCAACACTGTTACCTTTCAGGATTCAAAATTAAAAAATGAAACAGCTAAAAGTAGCAGATCTACAAGCTCAACGTGCGTAACTTTGCGCCACGTTTCGAGCTTGTGGATCTGCCACTTTTGATGCTTTTGTGTGAAGCTGTAGGATGATCAAGTAGGGCAGTGGTTCCCAAACTGTGGTGCGTGCACCCCTTGTGGTGCGCGAGCGCCTTCTAGGGGGTGCGCGACATGAAAAGTCTAATGGTGGTGCTATGGTTTTATTTTAAATATATTAACATATGCCAATATATGGAAAGTAATGCAGAATATAGCCTATGCTGCATATATTATGCCATATTCAGGTTCATATATGTGGATAAAAAGGAAATATATGTCTCTATATAGCTTATGCAATTTATATTTCCATGTGGGGGGTGCATCAGCTAGGTCGGGAGGTACCAGGGGGTGTATCAGTTAGGTCGGGGGGGTAACAGGGGGTGCATGGCCAAAACGGTTTGGGAACCGCTTAAGTAGGGCATTCATTTTACGAAAAAAACACCAACAGTTAGATTATGGAGATAAGAGGTTTCTGCCTGACAGAAACAATCTAGTATAACACTGTGGTTGATATACCTGCGTGTTTCATAGCCAAGGAGGCCATGATGAGATCCTAGCTGTGTCTGTGGTCCATTCACTGGGAGGTGCAGCCGTGCAGGGGCCCCAGCCCCGCCATCCATCCATGATGAGATCCTAGCTGTGTCTGTGGTCCATTCACTGGGAGGTGCAGCCATGATGAGATCCTAGCTGTGTCTGTGGTCCATTCACTGGGAGGTGCAGCCGTGCAGGGGCCCCAGCCCCGCCATCCATCCCCTCCACCCTCCTCAGTCATGTCCTCGGCAGAGAGAGGAAGGATATATCCCACTTCCTATAGCTCCACCCTGGCCTGCACAGCACAGAGGAAAGAGGAGAGAGAATGAAACGTACAGTAGGGCTGAACACTGAACAGGACTCACAGTGGTTTAAACCTGATGCTGAACCCACTGGTTCTCAAACAATTTCACGGCAAGGACTAACAAATTAATTAATTTAAATCTCTTTTACAAGCTCACATTGCGTCGTATCGTGGGCTATTTCCAAATAGCTCATGTATACAGGGTGAAGTGGCTAAACTAATGTTGATGTGATGCTATATGGTTTAAATCTTATCCAAATGTGTAGTCATATGTCAGACACATCATAGATGGCTAATACTATAGATCCACATGAAGTCATGCTGTTCCCATGTGGATCTTGACATCCATATAATTGGATTTTTGAGGGACGCTAGCCCCTCCTATGCACAGCTTTGTGTGTATGTCTGTCTGTATGAGCACGGATTGGCTGAGCACAGAATGTGATGTATGATGATAAGAGAGCCCCTCACTTCACACGAGTGTGATCTTTCTTTTAAATAAACTGCAAGGTATTGGCATCAAGATGTACATACTACTAGAAAGTAGTCCCATTTCACATGTTTTCAGATATGTAGAAAATGTATACAAATCGGCCGAAATGTAGATACTGAAAATTGGAAATACAGTACTTGAGTATTACGTAGTTTACACCACTGATCATTCTGTTGGGTGCCTCTACACAGCAAACACATCGATGAAGAATGAGCCAGGTGGCTTCCTAACTGTAAACTGATGTCTATACCAACACTTGAATAGGGAATTCCAAGCATGAAAGTAATGATTGCCACTTTCAGTCCACGTGGGGCGTCTGATTCATCGGAGGAAATTCTTGGGTGACTGCTGACCGAATGGATGTCGTCTCCCGACACAATCTCTTTTCATCAGGGATGAGGGGGTCTCTTTTCATCAGGGAGGAGGGGGACACAATGGTGACGGAGGAACAGTAGGAATGGCAGAACAGGAAGCGTAATGAGGAGGACAGGAAATAGGAAGCGCAGGCAGGAATAAACGCTGTTGAAATAGCCAGAGAGGAAATTTCCGTTCCAGCATCTTTTAAGGCTTTCTTGTGGTAATTAGTAATATTCCTCCATAGTGCCCTGGGAAGATACAGTGAGCTACAGTACAGTAGAGCATAAAGGGTCTGATAATAGTAAGAAAATATCACAGATCATATTAACATTCTATACTGATAACATTCTGCATAGGGTTAATAATTGTTTCCCAAACTCATATGTGGGTTGTGGAACAATTTGTATGGGTTGTGAGTAAATAATGTTCCCTACATTTTTTCCCCAAAATAATTAAATTAAAAAAGTAGTGAAAAAAGTAGTGGGGAATTTCTCTTTTGGGTCTGGTATTTTTGGATACTAGAGTTGTGCCCGTTGGACACTGGCCTACTTGGAACGATGCAAGTTGGAAATGCATGCCCCACCCAGATATTATGTCTGTGTCCCTTTTATACCCATATATGGAGTTCTTTGTTAGGCATGCCCAAATATGGAGTCTCTCCAAAATCCTCGAGAAAGCAGTCGCCAAACAGTTATGTGACTTTCTACATAACAACAATATATTCGAAGGCTTTCAGTCAGGCTTCAGAGCTAACCACAGCACTGAGACGGCATTGCTGAGAGTTTCAAATGACCTCCTGACTGCAGCAGATAATAACCTCCTCTCTGTACTGGTATTGCTGGACCTTAGTGCTGCATTCAACACTATTGACCACCACATCCTGCTACAGAGACTGGAGCACCTGGTTGGCATCAAGGATGTCGCACTGAAATGGTTCGAGTCCTATCTGTCTGACCGATTTCAGTTTGTTAATGTCAATGACGGATCCTCAACACGTGAAAAGGTCAAATACGGAGTTCCACAAGGCTCTGTGCTTGGACCAATACTTTTCTCTTTATATATGCTCCCTCTGGGTAACATCATCAGGGAACACTCTATAGATTTCCACTGTTACGCGGACGACACTCAACTATATCTATCGATGAAACCGAACGAAACGGACCAACTAGTCAAACTTCAAGCATGTCTTAAAGACATAAAGAGTTGGATGACCCGTAATTACCTACTCCTCAACTCTGACAAAACGGAAGTTATCATTATTGGCCCTAAGCCCCTAAGAGACAAACTAGCCGACGAGAACTTTTCCCTAGATGGCATTACCTTGGCCTCCAAGGCCACTGTAAAGAATCTGGGAGTTATCTTTGATCAAGATATGTCCTTCAAATCTCACATCAAACAAATCTCAAAGACTGCCTTTTTTCACCTGCGTAATATTGCAAAGGTTAGGCACATCCTGTCCAAAAATGACGCAGAAAAACTTGTCCACGCATTTGTTACCTCAAGGCTGGACTACTGCAACTCGCTATTGTCAGGCTGCCCAAGTAAGTCTCTGAAAAGCCTACAGCTAGTTCAAAATGCTGCGGCGCGTGTGCTGACAGGTACCAGAAGAAGAGACCATATCACTCCTTCACTGGCCTCTCTACACTGGCTCCCGGTTAAATACAGAATAGAGTTCAAAATTCTTCTCCTCACCTACAAAGCTCTCAATGGTCAGGCACCACAATATCTCAAAGAACTCATCGATCCCTACAAACCAAATAGAACAACAGTGCGTTTACAGTATGCAAATATGCTTACTGTCCCAAAAATATCAAAAGTTACAATAGGAGGCAGGGCGTTTAGGTCCCAGGCACCTCAGCTGTGGAACCTTCTCCCGGCTTCGGTCCGTGGGGCTGACACGCTCTGCACATTCAAGACTAGGTTGAAAACCTTTCTCTATGACAAAGCCTATAGCTAGACTTGTCTCCAGTACTCGCTCACCCGATAAAGTCATAAGGGTGAGAACTGAGTAAGGGGAACCTCCCACCAAACCCCGCACCTGTGCTGTGTGTCTGCTAAATACCATGATTGTACATTGTTTGTGTGGGTTTGTCTCCCAGCAGTGCTTGTAATATACACCGTATAGGCTCCAGTAAGGCCTGCCACTAATCCAACTCCTTCCCCGGAGTCTCTTTTTGTCCTCCACTTCGCAGTTCCGTGGACCTCTAATATTAACCCCCAACTGACTGCCGAGTGTGACCGTGGACCAGGCCGTGGACCAGGCCACTTCATGGAGCCCAGCAGTCTCCCAGCAGTTCTTGTAATATACACTGTATAGGCTCCAGTAAGGCCTGCCACTAACCCAACATCCGGGGAATCCTTCCCCGGAGTCTCTTTTTGTCCTCCACTTCGCAGTTCCGTGGACCTCTAATATTAACCCCTAACTGACTGCCGAGTGTGACCGTGGACCAGGCCACTTCATGGAGCCCACCAGAAGTGTGACCGTGGACCCGGCCTCATAGTGCACGACCTGGACCAGATGTGGACCAGGCCCCTCCATGGAGCCCACCCTGTCTATCTCTCTTCTATTCTTTCTTCCTATTCCCCTCTACCCCACCCCCCCCACCCTCTCCCCCGACACGGTCGAGGCAGATGGCCGCCCACCCTAGAGTCGGGTTCTGCCTGACGTTTCTTCCTAAAGGGGAGTTTTTCGTTACCATTGTCGTAATATTGCTTGCTCTGGGTGGATCTTTGTTGGTTGTAAAGTGTCTTGAGACAACTTGTTGTGATTTGACACTTTAATAAAATTGAATTGAATTGAATTGAAAATTGAATATGCAGATGTCAGAATGATGTCAGAACAAGCCAGCTCCATATATGGACACTGGGCAGGGGCCCTGTCCAGAGCCCGGGCAGAGGCCTTTTTGGGGACTACTGCAACTCGCTATTGTCAGGCTGCCCAAGTAAGTCTCTGAAAAGCCTACAGCTAGTTCAAAATGCTGCGGCGCGTGTGCTGACAGGTACCAGAAGAAGAGACCATATCACTCCTTCACTGGCCTCTCTACACTGGCTCCCGGTTAAATACAGAATAGAGTTCAAAATTCTTCTCCTCACCTACAAAGCTCTCAATGGTCAGGCACCACAATAGAGCACCGAAGTCCTGACGTCACTGCCCTCTACTACCAGTAGAGGGCAGTGAGCTCAAAGGTTCATGTATGGTTTTATAAGCATTGTACTCTCCATAGGGGGATTTTAGATCGCCTCATATAAGAACTGTGTTGGAAAAATAAACCGATCACCCCGGCCTTTTCACTCATATGGATATGAAGCATCGACTGAAGGTGGAAATGTACAAATATACCCAAAGAGTAACAAAATAAGCGTTAGAAACGAGCCAAACAACCCAGAGACTACATTTCCGGGTAGGCTGCTTCTGCCCGCAGCCCGTCGCACAACAGAAACTGAACGTTAATTACGTTTATTTTTATTTTATTGATATATAATGTATCGTGGTTAGTACGAGTCGAGTCACCACCAGCTGAGCTTACGTCAACGAGGAATCTCAGGAACGCAATATGTTGACAGCTGGGCGTGACGTATATGCTCAGCGACATTGCATTCATATGTAGTTTCAAGGCTTTTGCGGTCACATTAATTCCATTTTCTCTAGAAACTGGCTGTATCAAATATGAATGGACATCATTAACGACGCACAGCCACTCCCCTGACAGAAACGCCGAGGTGGTCGGTTTATTTTTCAAACACAGTTCTTATATGAAGCGACCTAAAATCGCCGTTTGGGGATCTCAATGCAAATAAACAAATACATGAACCTGGCGATTGACGACCTCTACTGAAAGTGACGTCAGACTTCGGAGCTCTATATCTCAAAGAACTCATCGATCCCTACAAACCAAATAGAACAACAGTGCGTTTACAGTATGCAAATATGCTTACTGTCCCAAAAATATCAAAAGTTACAATAGGAGGCAGGGCGTTTAGGTCCCAGGCACCTCAGCTGTGGAACCTTCTCCCGGCTTCGGTCCGTGGGGCTGACACGCTCTGCACATTCAAGACTAGGTTGAAAACCTTTCTCTATGACAAAGCCTATAGCTAGACTTGTCTCCAGTACTCCCTCACCCGATAAAGTCATAAGGGTGAGAACTGAGTAAGGGGAACCTCCCACCAAACCCCGCACCTGTGCTGTGTGTCTGCTAAATACCATGATTGTACATTGTTTGTGTGGGTTTGTCTCCCAGCAGTGCTTGTAATATACACCGTATAGGCTCCAGTAAGGCCTGCCACTAATCCAACTCCTTCCCCGGAGTCTCTTTTTGTCCTCCACTTCGCAGTTCCGTGGACCTCTAATATTAACCCCCAACTGACTGCCGAGTGTGACCGTGGACCAGGCCGTGGACCAGGCCACTTCATGGAGCCCAGCAGTCTCCCAGCAGTTCTTGTAATATACACTGTATAGGCTCCAGTAAGGCCTGCCACTAACCCAACATCCGGGGAATCCTTCCCCGGAGTCTCTTTTTGTCCTCCACTTCGCAGTTCCGTGGACCTCTAATATTAACCCCTAACTGAGCCCGGGCAGAGGCCTTTTTGGGGCGGTTCTGGACAGCCGCGTGTCCGGCCGACTCGACACCGGGCACTGTGGTGGGGTGGAACGTGTGTGTCGAATTTGAAGTCGGTGGGGCGAACAGCTCTCGAGTTACGTGGATTACAGACGTAAGACGTACGACTTGGTGCATTTATAGTTATTAGATTGTGTTTATGTCTACGGTAAAGTAAAACTATCTCAAAATTGTACTTAAGTACAGTACTTGAGTAAATTGACTTAGTTACTACTTTACACCACAGCATCTCATGCCTTTCCTACGTCTTAGAAAAGCTCCTGTCTGGGGACTAAACACAACAGCGGGGAAACAGAAACACGCTAGGCAAGGTCACGGCGAAGCCCTCCACCCCTCAGGCAGGAAGTGGCGAGCAGCACAGCCCAGCCCATCAGAAACAGGAAGTACAAAGTGCAAACCAGCGGTGATGCCCCACCCACTCCTCACACACACCAGGAAGATGTAGTATTAATTACTGAACATCTTGCTTCTTAGAACAGTGGTTCTCAGACTGTGGGTCGGGACCGGCAGGGTGGTCCCCAGGTGACGTTGGAGGGGTGCCCAGACCCCAGATGATTGGCTTAATGTGCAACATTGTTTTCTCACTCAACAGTAAACAAACAAACATACAGTATTAAGTGTATACGGCTATCTGCACATTTAGTAAAACATTTTATACTGCAAACACGCACGCACTTAATCAACAAACTATACGATTGTCAAACATTGGCCAAATTGTGAAATATTACCTGAGAAAGAGGTAAAAATGGGAAATCACTGGAAACATCTAAGATCTTTCTCTCTTGTGTCAACTGACAGTCCCAACAACAACAGTTGCCAAAGTATTTTCCTGTTACACTGTGAAATGTTTAATTCCAGAACAGAGCAGCTCATTACTGCGTGCAAGCCAAATAAAGCCTGAGTCTTTGTCCATTATGATGAGCTGTTTATTGACATTTTAGAGATGGAATCTCAGGCCCTCGCCGTGGGTTCGCTGTTATCTTCGCGTCTTCCACTCTGTCAAACTGAAGACACCAAGGCAAACCAAAAACCCACAGACCTGAACCTGAGTGCAGCAGGCAACAATGCATTTACACAGGAGATAAGATCTATTTACAGGGCATAGCTTCTCTGAAAACAATGAAGTGAAGACACTCCAGGCAATTACAGTTAAAAGTAAACACATCCATCACACATACAGAATCATTTAATAAGTGTCTAACGCGCAACAAGGGATGCTTCCTCCTGCCTTAATACAATGAAAATGTTGAGTATTAGGCAAGCCTTCAGATGTATACCTTCACAATACTGTATGGAGATCATGCACGTGGGCTCGCATGCGCACACGCACACGCGCGCACACACACACACACACACACACACACACACACACACACACACACACACACACACACACACACACACACACACACACACACACACACACACACACACACACACACACACACACACACACACACACACACACACACACACACACACACACAGATCTGAGATACAACAGTGTATATAGGCAGTCTAATGATGTTGTGAGCAGTGCCGATAAATCACGGGCGTCTTAATCAAAGCAGTACAACATGAAGAGTCATCAATCACTCACCACAAGTCAACACAACATCACTGTGTAGTGTCCTCCCCCGGTCTCCTCCCCCGTTCTGGCTGACAGCGCTGCTCCGTGCCCTACATGGGACATCATCCCAGTGACAGATCACGGTTATCGCCATCAGCACCACTTCACAAGTCCTCCTGATGGAAGGCAAACTGTATGTTTAAATGGCATTAAATGTATTGGCCAAATGCAGTGGTGGACAGTAAACTAAGTACACTGACTCAAGTACTGAACTTCCCCAAAACATCTCAGAGCCAAATATTGTACTTCAACTACTTTTACTCCACTTCAATTATTTGAAAACTTTGGTTACTAGATAGTTTGTAGTTGGATTATTGTTACAAAACAAACATTAACCACTTCAGCAGTTCAGCCCATACATTTGATACCTTGTGAAACGGGACATTCTGCATATCTTGTTGTATTTTAAGTATATTTTGATGCCAATATGCCAAATTGTACTTTTACTCAAGTAAATATTGATTACCAGACTGCTTCTACATTTCAGTGTTTCAAATGTAGTACTTATTCTACCACTGGCCAAATGAACCTGCCGCATACCGACGACGTCCGCATCAACTCATGTTCTACGGATAAGATACACACTGTGTGGTTGAGCTAATGTTCTACGGATAAGATACACACTGTGTGGTTGAGCTAATGTTCTATAGGGATAAAATACACACTGTGTGGTTGAGCTAATGTTCTATAGGGATAAAATACACACTGTGTGGTTGAGCTAATGTTCTATAGGGATAAAATACACACTGTGTGGTTGAGCTAATGTTCTATAGGGATAAAATACACACTGTGTGGTTGAGCTAATGTTCTATAGGGATAAAATACATACTGTGTGGTTGAGCTAATATTCTAGGGATAAAATACACACTGTGTGGTTGAGCTAATGTTCTATAGGGATAAAATACACACTGTGTGGTTGAGCTAATGTTCTAGGGATAAAATACATACTGTGTGGTTGAGATAATGTTCTATAGGGATAAAATACACACTGTGTGGTTGAGCTAATGTTCTAGGGATAAAATACACACTGTGTGGTTGAGCTAATGTTCTATAGGGACAAAATACACACTGTGTGGTTGAGCTAATGTTCTATAGGGATACAATACACACTGTGTGGTTGAGATAATGTTCTATAGGGATAAAATACACACTGTGTGGTTGAGCTAATGTTCTAGGGATAAAATACACACTGTGTGGTTGAGCTAATGTTCTATAGGGACAAAATACACACTGTGTGGTTGAGCTAATGTTCTATAGGGATAAAATACACACTGTGTGGTTGAGCTAATGTTCTAGGGATAAAATACACACTGTGTGGTTGAGCTAATGTTCTATAGGGATAAAATACACACTGTGTGGTTGAGCTAATGTTATAGGGATAAAATACACACTGTGTGGTTGAGCTAATGTTCTATAGGGATAAAATACACACTGTGTGGTTGAGCTAATGTTCTAGGGATAACATACACACTGTGTGGTTGAGCTAATGTTCTAGGGATAAAATACACACTGTGTGGTTGAGCTAATGTTCTAGGGATAAAATACACACTGTGTGGTTGAGCTAATGTTCTATAGGGATAAAATACATACTGTGTGGTTGAGCTAATGTTCTACGGATATAAAATACACACTGTGTGGTTGAGCTAGTGTTCTAGGGATAAAATACACACTGTGTGGTTGAGCTAATGTTCTATAGGGATAAAATACACACTGTGGTTGAGCTAATGTTCTATAGGGATAAAATACACACTGTGTGGTTGAGCTAATGATCTAGGGATAAAATACACACTGTGTGGTTGAGCTAATGTTCTAGGGATAAAATACATACTGTGTGGTTGAGCTAATGTTCTATAGGGATAAAATACACACTGTGTGGTTGAGCTAATGATCTGAACAGTCACTTACATTTCCATCTCCTCATTATGTCCCAAACTGTTACTGTTCAGGATTCAAATTCAGAAATTGTAGATCGACAAGTTGAGCTTGTGGATCTGCTACTTAATGCTTTTGTGTGACTCTGTAGTATGGTAAAGTAGGACGTTCATTTACAAGATAACACAAAAAAGTGAAACTATGGAGTTAAGACGTCATCACTTCCAATTTCACTTGCTTATCCTGCATCCATTCCTGTGTGAGTTCTCTCTTGTGATTGGATCAAATTGGTATCCCGAACTGAAGAGTTTTCTGTCGACCAAAGAGCTGGAGAGACATGGAGGCTCTGAACAAACCAAAACATATCACTAACCCCACCTTTAAGTAAAACATCCGAGTACTTCTTCCACCACTGTCTCCGAGGTTCTTCTGTCTGACCACTTTGTCATATGACAGATAGCCTGCTGTCATCAGGTCTGCTCTGGTCAATTCAAGCCCTTCATGGATACATTAATGACATTTGGCTGTGATGGATGGCAGTGAGTTGGGTCACCTCAAAGGCACTGGATGACATTCACAATGTCCCTCCTCCACAAGGTGTGGGGAATGATCGATGGCATTTCAATAAAACATACACAAATGTGTCTGTACGGGGACGTTGTTTGACCGGCAGTGGACAGCTGCCCTACTTTGGAGTAAACACACACTCAAACGGCACCACGGCATGTAATGCCTCCGAACCAGCGCACTTTTTATACTTCAATCTAACAAGCGCACAACATGCACACATCTGTACAAAGTCAAGGGTTCCCAAATTGTTCATCCCCCCAAATAATCATATTTGAACTGGGGACCCCCCACCCTGACAAGCACTTACATGGATTGCGGTTTGGGAAACAGTAAGTAGGCTATGGGCCGATTCATACTCCTATTTTACCGCTGTTTCGGCGCTGTAGTGCCGAAATGATTTCGGCTCGTCAGAACTTTTCAGTAGCACCAAAGAGCCGACTTTAGGGCGGTACCCGCCCCCCCGAACATCAAATGACGTCACATTGTAGGCTCTACAGAGCCGGACCGACTTTTATTTGGCTCTAAAATAGGAGTATGAATCAGCCCTAAGCCTTGCAGTGCCATGTCGCTTGAGCCCATCTCCTGTGTCTACTCTGTACTACGTGAGGTGGCTTGATGTACAAGTACATCTCCTGGACACGCTAGTATATCACAGGGACTCACCCCCACACTTGGAAGCATTGGTCCAATTTGTATAGTACTGCCCTGGCCGGGGAATCGAACCTGGACCTTCCAATATCAGGGTGGATATTGGATAATATAACCACGAGGCCACTGAGCACTGAGTGTTAATGGGATTCATGTCAGACTGCCGTGCTGTTTGGAATATTGGCATAATTCAATTGAAATCAAATGAAAAAATATGGTAGACAGAAGCAAATAGAAAAAAGGGACAGAGATGAGCTAGCCAGTCAGCTATGAAGGACATCACGAGGGTTAATATTATTAGTCATCAGTTTTCAGAGGCTGTCACTCGGAACAAAAATCTCATTAAGATTAAGGAAGGGAATGTGATGCCCCACTCACACTGGACCCAGAGAGAGAGAGAGAGAGAGAGAGCTTCACACTGCATGAATACACAATGCACAGATGTCTGCATGCTCCCCTAAATCTGTCTCCCAAATGCACCATGTACTACTGCACGCACGCACGCACGCACGCACGCACGCACGCACGCACGCACGCACGCACGCACGCACGCACGCGCGCGCACGCACACACACACACACACACACACACACACACACACACACACACACACACACACACACACACACACACACACACACACACACACACACACACACACACACACACACACACACACACTGTAACATGCTAGTTCATATCATTTGCATAACTTATATATAGTAGGTACAGTTTTTTGGTGACCTCTGCAGAACTATATTCCACATTTTCTTTCAATGTGGGTGGACTGTGGACAGATGGATTAATGACGTTAAATGTGCCTACAGGCATGTCTCTTAAGATGCACCGAGGCACATCCAGGGTTTATTAATCATTCTGTGATGAGAGATTAAACACCAAGAACCATTAGCACATTATGGCCACAGAGTAGATTGGATACTCACTAAAGGAGCTGTACTCACTAGTAAACCCATTAAACCAAATAGAAGTAGCTGTCTGGGTCTCATGCCTTATTCATGACTTGTGCCATGCAAAGCAGAACTCCAAGTAATATTACTTATAATATTGTTAATTTCCCAACACTGGGCTATGGGCTTTGTTTTCTTGTTCATTTTTTTTGTTCATGTCTGTAAGGAGTGATGCAAAGATATTGCATAGTTCTCTGAATTATTGATCAGAGTCTGCATCCAGGCCAAATAAGATGAATTGCCATTTTCAAGGACTCTTTCTTCTTGAAACAGATCATTTTCTCCCTGTCTCCTTGCCTGTTGTTAACTGTTTTTTAATAGATAATTGCTAATCTGTAGCCACATTATATCCTACACAGGGCAAGAGTGATTAAACAGTCATTACCACTGACCTCTGAAAAAGACTCTTCGTCCTCTTTGCCACTATTAAAACAATACAGAAACTCCAGAAACTTGTTGCATAGAAATGGACGGTACACACATTTAAACATTGCGTGCAGTACTTAACATCAGCAAGAGTAAATATGTTACTACCAAGACTCTGTATGAGGGAATACCAAGGGTGAGCCAGAAAATAGCAGCCAAGAGAATGAGACTAGCAGGACACTGCCAATTAAAGACATCAAGAACTGCCAGCTAGCAAATTGGTGCTGTGGGAACCAAAACACGGGCATCGATCCCGAGGACGTCCCACACCAACATACGTGGATATAATCAAGAACGACGTAGGAGCGCAAAGTACCAACGAACTGGACAGATATATGGAGTCCGGGATGACTGGAAGCGACGATGGAGGGCTCGTCTTTGGACGACCTAGAGAGAGAGATGAGGACCCATCATAATAATGGTAAAATCACACCCGTGTGAAGTGAGGGGCGCTAATATATCTAGTCTAACTCATGTTGATTAGGTGATGTAATGGTGTAAAACAAACGGTGCAAACACAAACATTAAACGCCATTAACAATAAAGAGACAATATGACGTAAATGACACGTTATGACGTAAAGTTTCCCTTTTATTTTCAATGTGCTTACAAAACAAACATTGAACTAAAGACAAACATTAAACCTATGTGGTAAATGGTGCATTTATATAGCGCCTTTATCCAAGGCGCTTTACATAGATTGTGCATTACATTCACCCATACATTCACACACCAATGGCGGTGGAGACCATGCAAGGCACCAACCAGCATCAGGATCAATTAGGGGTTCGGAGTCTTGCTCAAAGACACTTCGACACTAACTCTGGAGTCTGGGGGAGCAAGGGTTCGAGCTGGCAACCTTGCGGTTACCATCCAGCCACTCTACCCCTGAGTATTATAATGCATGTATAATTGCTATTTTACTGGTACTCTACCACTTAGGCCAGTGGTTCTCAACCTTCATACGTGGACCCCCAAATAATGATATTTGAACTGGGGACCCACCAAAATAATCATATTCATATTTGAGCTGGGGAACCCCCAAAATACTCATAGTTGCTCTAGGGACACCCAAAATAATCATATTTCAACTGGGACCCCCACCTCCCCCCCTCCACACACACCTCCCCCCCTCCACACACACATGGAATTGTAGGAGTTAAGGCATTACAATTTGTTTGACTTGGTTCCACAGATAAATACTGTGAAAATAGCAGATGTACAAGGCCTCAGCTATTTTCAAAATGTTTGCCTCTTTCTTATAGTAGGCAGCAATGGTTTTTTTCTTTGGGTATTTAAAATGTCTTAAAAGGTCCTTAAATTGTCACTTCAATGTCATCAGCCCCCCCCCCCCCCCCCCCCCCCCTAAAATAAATCATGTAACCACAGGTTGAGAACCATATCTAAGGCTCTGGGCCAGAACACTGTACAGCTCGATGCTGCCATCTGTTGGTTGTTATGTGTGTAGCTCGAGGCTGGTTTCTGTCTGCAAAATGCTTTGTTGATAAAGTAACAAGAAACATGGCGGACGAGCCGTAAGTACCGCTGCTGCAGAAACCAGTGAATGACTGACTGCAAGAAAAATGCTTTGCCATGTCAATAAATAACCCTGATGAGCACGATGGAACATTCTTTTTATTTTAGAAAATAATCAGAGTAGCGAGAGATTATTAGTAACGACGGGAGCTTTCAGCTTTGAGGTTAGAAGGCATAGCTAGCTGGCTAACATTAACGCATTGGTACTTGGTAGGTAGGTAGGTTAGGTAGTTACCTTGGCTAGCCGTCAGTGCCCGTCACCGGGTAATGTGCAAATCGATCACATCCGATACTTAGCCAACAACAGGACCATATAGTTAGTAATATTGTGTTGATCATGAATGATGCAACATTGCCTCTTGTCATGAAAGAAAAAGCATACACCACCTAGTGTATATCTGGTTGGAGCAGCTGTTACTTACCACACACACCTAGCAGGGAACGCCCACTTATATTGTCCTGATTGATTGATTGATTATACTTTATAATATAAGAAAGTACTGTTTAATACAAATACAATGCTAAAAGAATTGAACCGTTACCCAAGAAAGCACTATGGCTTGTTTCCATTGGGGTCCCTGTGTCCTGTTGGTTCTCTAACTCAGGGGTCTGCAACCTTTCTCACATGAAGTGCCATGTTTTCATTTTTGTGATAGTCAGTGTGCCATATATAATTATGACACCACATAAAAATTAAATATTCCCAACTGATTGTGATTGTCCATAGGATACACATAACCTTTAGAAATATTTTCTTTCACATCAGGATGTAATGATCATTAAAGTCAAGCAATAATAACCCACCTATCCCCCAGAATCCCTCCCCAGTCATGAGTTAGGAGTTTGAATGAATGCACCATTATGTGCAGGATGTAATTTGAAGATAACTGATAATTTTAAAAGAATAAAAACGTCTCTCTCACACACGTATGCCAGTGTGCCAGTGATCACCCTCCCCTGTGCCAATGTTGGCACCCGTGCCTAAGGTTGCCTACCCCTGCTCTAACTCAGTGGTTCTCAAACTTTTTCATGCCATGGAGCTCACATAAATATGTATTTGGCCACACAGACCCCCCTCTCCCCCACCTGAAAATGTTTTGTGCCAGGGACCCCCCAGAAGAGAAGATGTGTTTATTAAAAGAAAATCCCACTTATTCAACATTTTCAGGCACTTTCAAGATTTTTTCAAACATGTTAAAAGATGTACAAGCTCGCAGTTGAGAACCATTCTAATCTAAATCCTAAGAGTTTTCAGAAAAAAAACGTTATGCTGCTATAAATCTAAAATGACAGATGCTTCCCCGGTTTTAATGGCTTAATCATAAGTTGTGATGGTCATGGGGTGGTATGTGCTAATCAAACATGTGGTGTTTCAAGGATGGTGGTGGATGGAGGCGTTGGAGATCGGAGCGAATGGGAGGGAAGGTGGAACCATGTAAAAAGGTTTATGGAGCGATCCGGGCCTTTCACACACCCTGACTTTGAAGCCAACACAGAGGTAACATTTCATTCCCCAGATGACAGTGAAGTGACAATGTAAGGACTTTTAGACCTTTTTAATACCTACAAGAAAAGAAAAAGACCATACATTACTGCATCTAAAGTAATCAACAAATTATAAAACTATAAAAACTGGTCAAATTGTCAAATGATATATAATCATATAACAAATATGATTGTTTTGGGGGTCCCCAGTTAGTTCAAATGTTGGGACATCACAGCCTGAACAGGTTGAATGCAAGCAGTGCAGTGGTTTGCCATAGAAAGTATGATGCTATAATGCCAAATCCCCTTTTCTTTTTTCCTAGCAGTCAATGCAGTTTCTGTTGGATGTCTGCAAAGTTCTAGTCGTTGGTGCGGGTGGCCTTGGATGTGAGCTTCTCAAAGACCTGGTACGAAGCATCAATCCACAGAAACTCAGACACTTGTGTTGTGATTTCAGTCCCCTACCTAGTCTATCTGAATTATGCATGTGTTATGTTACCATGCACTAACAGCCTATATACACTTTATAATTTCCTGCTGTCATGCCACCGAGCAGGCTTTGTCAGGCTTTCGTAAGATCCATGTGGTTGACATGGACACCATTGATGTCTCCAACCTCAACAGACAGTTTCTTTTCAGGTGAGTACCTATGTTTCAATTACTTCTTTGCTCACTCACACTTATAAGTGTTGTGATGATTATTTTGGTATCATTTATACATATATCATTCATATTATTTATAATAATGTATATTGTTTATCATTATTATTCATATTTATTAATTAATTCTAATAAGCACTCAAGTTTGGTGTTAATATTTGGTTCACTTTTCTTCCGCTCCCTAGGCCCAAAGATGTTGGTCGACCCAAGGCAGACGTAGCGGCTGATTTTATTAACAGTCGAATTCCCGGTTGTTGTGTGGTCCCGTATCCTTTTTTAAATTATAATGCGTAGTGCATTGTGACGAAAGACAGGACCTATTTTTAGATAGAAGCTATTGCGATGATTGTCTCAATCTAAACATATTACTCGGAGAAAAGGACCTCTAGTATTGAGGGCAGTAAGTGACACAGCAGTGGAACTGGTACAGCTGGTGCTAACACAGGCTAAAAGGTTGGCTTAATGAAAGGGGACCTTGGCTTCCACCACAAGAACATTTGCCTTTTATTGTCATTTCATATTGCCATTTTAATTTGGGTTTGTGTGCTCTATTCAATTTACATGGTTCTCCAATTAAAGGGGACGAGGCGGACATAATACTTTCCCCACCCATTAGTTATGGCAGTCATGGGAGATAATGTATTAGTCAAACTGGCACAATTTCAGTGGAATATTGCTGACACACCCACGTCTATGGTTTTGGCTCACAGTACTCCTATGGTAATATCCTGGCACCACAAGTCTCTGGTGACAGGAGATGTCGTCAGCAACTGCATGCAACTCGGAGAAAACATTGACTGTGCTGGGTGGTTACAAACACAGTGCGCCAGTTTGCCGCCCTCAAACTAGAGGCCACGGACTCAGAGTATTGAGTGAGCATTCACTGAGCATTCAATATAACATCTTTATTGTGTTCTGTATATTATGTGCTATCGTGATATCCAATTTCTGAAAAGCTGCAGTTTGAATTCTCCATGTACTCCGACACCTATAAGTATCAAATCTCCCTTAATCCTTTACACAGCCATTTTAAGAAAATACAAGACATGGAGGAGACATTTTACAGACGTAAGCATCATTATATTGTTTTTATTTGCGTTACCTGTCTCTGATAAAAGCATTGTCATTATTATTGAGATTCACATTGCTTACTTGTCTTTGTCTTCACCTAGAATTCCATATCATTGTCTGTGGACTGGACTCTGTAGTTGCTCGGAGGTGGCTGAACGGTATGCTGGTAAGTTACCTCTTTTTGTCTGGAAAACCATCGAGACTGGGGTACCATTCCTCTGCTTTGCATCTGGCTTGTGGCCCCTACACACTGTAGGAGTTTTAAAGTTGTCGGTGAGTCATCAGATCGTTATGTATTTCACACTAGGGGAGACTAGGAGTCTTTTTTTTTAATCGACTGTCATTATATTGACATCTCACGCACGTGAGACCGACACAGACGCCTCTCTCTCTCTGATCCGTGCATGCCACACACAGGAATGCACACACACAGGAATAGCCAGGCTACACAGCGAAATGTTTGTGACAGGCAGCGTGTAGCCTACGGGGCTGCAGCGAGACATGACGTTAAATCTTGATTTTCATGAAATAACTCTCCGTCTCTCTCCGCGCACACACACACGCGCGCGCGCGCACACACACACACACAGAGAGAGAGAGAGCGCACAAGGTCCAAAAGTTTGCTCCGATGCGGTTTTATCAACATTATTCAAGTGAAATGAGTTGGTTTTATAGACACAGGACAGGGATTTACCCAAGGAATAAAGGTTATATATATTATCATCTGATCATCTATCGACTTTTATCGGCGCTATATCTTCTCGCTGAGCCTTTCACACACAGCGAGCAAAACCTTGGCGGTCAAAGCCCGATCTTGCGTCAGATCGGGAGTTTTGTCGGCGAGTGCCAATAATGGTCCCCGACAGCATAATCGGAGCAAATATCGTGCAGTGTGTACGAGCCATTGGCTGTGTGCTTCCGCACTTTCAGTGAAACTCCTCACTGTCAGGTGAAGAGAAGCTACTGCCAAAAAAATGAAAAGGCAATAAAGCATACATACATTCATCTTCATTACTTAACTACTGTCAAATCAATCAGATGACTGCAGTTGATTCAGAATGCTGCTGCTTGAGTCCTTGCCACTACTAATGCCAAGAAACTAGAGCATATCACTCCAGTTCTTAAATCCTTACACTGGCTCCCTGTGTGTCAAATCATTTATTTCAATTACTACTGTTGGTCTATAAAGCTTTGAATGGTTTAGGGCCAAAATACATTTATGATCTTGTGTGATATCATGAACCATCCAGAACTCTCAACTCATGTGGGAAAGGTCTGCTTTCTGTCCCTAGAATCAAAATTGAACGTGGGGAAGCACATTTAGTTTTTATGCACCACATATCTGGAACAAATATCTTATTTCTTTAAAAACAAAACTAAAAACCTTTCTGTTTACTGCTGCCTTTGATTGAGTTACTTTTCTTTTTCCCCTTTTCTTTCTCTCATGCACTGCAATTGGACTTCATAATTTGTAATAATATGTGTGTTTTTCTGCATAGCTGTCTCTGCGGGTATATGAAGATGGTATCCTAGACCCGAGTTCCATCATTCCTTTCATTGACGGAGGGACTGAAGGCTTTAAAGGCAATGCAAGAGTCATTCTGCCGGGCATGAGCGCCTGCATCGACTGCACCCTGGAGCTTTACCCACCTCAGGTAGCTTAGCATTGTGATGGGAGCCGGCAATCCCAGTGATGTGAAGGTGTCATCAAAGACTGTCAATACTATACATGTGGAATATCAGTTCCATCTTTGAAATGTATCTCTGTTCTCTTAGATCAACTTCCCCATGTGCACCATAGCCTCCATGCCACGGTTGCCCGAACATTGTGTTGAGTATGTCCGCATGCTTCTATGGCCCAAAGAGAAACCCTTTGGAGGTAGATACTCACTCAACATGAGGATTTGTTAGATAAAACAACAATTTATTCAGACTTATGTGGCTTCCCAGAATTTCACAAATTGTGTGTGTGTGTGTGCGCGTGTGCGTGTGTGCGTGTGTGTATGTGTGTGTGTGTGTGTGTGTGTGTATGTGTGTGCGTGTGTGCGTGTGTGCGTGCGTGCGTGCGTGCGTGCGTGCGTGCGTGCGTGCGTGCGTGCATGTGCGCGTGTGTCACCAGATGATGTGGCAATGGATGGAGATGACCCAGAGCACATCCAGTGGGTGTACCAGAAGTCTCTGGAGAGGGCTGCAGAGTTCAGTATCACAGGAGTCACCTACAGACTCACCCTGGGTGAGCTCACTCACACTACCTCTGTCAGCCACACAACACCAGTCACCTACAGACTCACCCAGGGTGAGCTCACACTACCTCTGTCAGCAACACAAGTTACACAACACCAAACAGCTTTTCACGGTGTGGCACCGAAGGGTAACCTGACTCCGCCAGATGGGGCAGCAGAGAGAGTACACTGGGTTCCCCCCTCCTGCTCCCATCTGGGAACTCTCAGGCAGACTTGATGCCCGGCCACAAAACGGCCTGGCCAATCAGCAGCAGCTAGAAGCTAGAAGCTGCTGCTAGAAGCTGCTAGAAGCTGCTGCTGATTGGCCAGGCCGTTTTGTGGCCGGGCATCAAGTCTGCCTGAGAGTTCCCAGATGGGAGCAGGAGGGGGGAACCCAGTGTACTCTCTGCTGCCCCATCTGGCGGAGTCAGGTTAACCGAAGGGGCCAGCTGCCTAGAATGAGGTTCGTCTGTATCTCTGTCGGTACTCCCAGACAGTCGCTTGACGAAGATGCAAGATGCAGCTTACTGCATCTTGCATCTTCTTGAAGCGACTGTCTGGGAGTAGCCTGTCGGTCTCTCTCTATGAATCTCTGTCTGCCACAAAAGTAGCAGTGAACCACACAGCTCAGCTGATGGAGCTACACCAATCAGGTCTCACCTCATGCTGCTAAGCTCACATTAACGCACACTGGCACATCATTTCTGCTTCCTAGTAACTACTAGTTGTCATATGTAGTTTATCCATACAGATTGCACGGGGGAGCTGTGCCATTATTAGATTCTGTGTCTTGTTAATACAGTTGCTACACATCTTCCTGTAATCGTGCAGCGGGGTGAAAAGAAATATCATGGAAAAGAAATATCATGGAAATATGGGAAATATGCTTATTTAGGACATGACGTGCAGTTTATTTGTGTCCTCTACTCTGCTTGTGATGATTGATAATGAATAAATAAATAAACGTACCTGTGTCACCTCTGTTGAAACGTACATTGGTACTGATAGTGATTAATGTTTCATTGATGGTTTTTAATGTGCAATCTGAATGAATTTTGCGAAAATTTATTTATTTCACCTTTATTTTATTTAAAATTCTGCAGGTGTTGTAAAGAGGATAATCCCAGCTGTGGCATCCACAAATGCAGTTATTGCAGGTAAATGATTACACAGTAATGGCCACCTGTCTTTTATTACCTGCCATGTAAACATTAACCATTGTCCACGCAGCTTTGAGACTGCTTATGTTCTGTAAACAGAATATAATGTCAGCCTAATCCTGTTCATTTTTCTTTTCTTTGTGTTCCAGCTGCTTGTGCAACAGAGGTATTCAAAATAGCATCAAGGTGTGTTTGAAGCTCTGCTGTTCACATGCCATCCTATGGCTGTGTATCCACCAAAAGCCCCTTTTTCCCCAGCAGAAAATGCAAGGTGCTCTTCTAAAACGCTGATCTGGGAGCACTCGAGGGTGGAGAGATTTTGCATTAATGAAATTGATATGACAGTGAGCGCAGCGTACAAAAGCGGAGCATTTTCTAACTAGAAATGCCAAACATGCACGCATGGCTCAGCGCTGAATACACACTCGGAGCGCCTCGTCATCTGCCGCCGTTTGTAGCATACGATAATTACAGTATATGGCGCTCCCTGTGAAAACAATTCAAAACATACATTGCGCTCAGGGAAAGAAAATGCCTTGCTAGGAGGACACAGCCCATAATGCACCAAGAGGACATTAACCATTTAGCCCTATATCGTTGCCGTCGAGCAGAAATCATATTCTAACTAGTTTTTTCGTATATGAACGCCCTACTACTTGATCATACTACAGCGTCTCACTAAAGTATCAAAAGCAACAGATCTGCAAGATCTGCCACTTTTGTTGTTTTTGAATTTGAATCCTGAAAAGTAACATTTGGACATTAGAGGCTTCCACCCGACAGAGACCATATACGTTGTCGTACGACCACTAGCGAAGATAATCAATATTTTTGACTTTTTGAAACTGGGAAAAAAAATTACGTTTGGGAAGATTTGCCACAAAATAGGGATGTCAGGGTCAATGTATAGTCAACTGTATATTCATGCACTGCTCAGTCACTCACAACATTATCTTTCATATCTGCAGTGCTTACATTCCTCTCAACAACTACATGGTCTTCAATGACGTTGATGGCCTGTACACCTACACGTTTGAGGCCGAACGAAAGGTTTGTCTCCATGGAAACATAATGCTGTAATAATGTCTACTTTTGTGACAAGTGTTATTCTATTTAGGAAAGCCTCCTGTGGATAGCTGTTGGGAATTAGCACTCGTGCTATTACACTTTGTTTAAACCATGTTGTTCTCAAACGTTTTTCATGCGGACCCCCCGTCTTAAACTTTGAGAACCACTGCTCTAAACAATGCATCTGATTCGTCCACTGTGATTGTGATGTATGTAAAAAACATAAACATAACATCAAGTCAGCTGTTTTGCGCTTGATACACAACATTCTCTTTTGATACAGGAGAACTGCTCGGCCTGCAGCCAGGTACCTCTGGACCTGTGCTTCTCTTCATCCTCCAAGCTGCAGGAGGTGCTCGATTACATGACCGAGAACATCTCCCTGTAGGTTATATTACCATTTATATGCTGTAACCTAGGTACAGGAAAGGTGTGCACTAGGGGCACCTCCAAAATGTTAAATAATAAGATATTAGATAAATGGTCTAGTATACATGATGTAGACATGCATGGAACATCATTATCAGACTTCATTTTATCCTTCAACTTCAATGTTTAAGCATGTTCTAATCATGTATACTTTACTTTAGCATCTTTTGGAAAAATAGCCAATTTAACACCAAGGTGCCCACTCTTCCTTGGTGCCCACCTATCTTGTTATTGCTGTAACTACCCAGCTGGACTCTTAAGTCATATTCAACAGTTGGTTTGAGGTTTACAAATGTATCTCACACTGAAGATCAGGGCTGCACAGTTAATTGAAAATAGTCTAAAATGTTGGTTTTATGTAAATGTGAATCTTAGCAATTAATTCAACCATGCCCTCGTCTCCTCACCAGTACACAAGGGTTAACCCAAACCCATTTAGACCTGGAACCGCTACTTATGTTATGATTAATTTACGAAAAAACACACAAAGTTAGAAGAATAATGTGATAAGAGTTTTCTGCCCAACAGCAACGAAATTCCTTCTAAATCCTAAGCGTTTTCTGAAAAGCTTCTGTTCCTATAATGGTATATACTAGCTAAAACAAAACATTGTATACATCAGGCTCACAGAAGCACAAGAAAATCACAGAGGCCACAAATCATTTGACCAAAGACATACCAATAAGCACAATGAGCAACAAAGACATGATGTAAAATAAAAGTAATGATAAAAACATAATTTTCCTAAATGTATTACCAACAATTGTGGTTACAATATTAAGCAAAACATTATTGGGATTTCAATTTTAGCCATAATCGTGCAGCCAAACTATAATAGTGTAGAAGATAATGATGCACTTTAACCCAATTAATTGTGAGAATGAATGTTTAATTAATTGTATTTGGTTATCGGCAAACTGCTCTGGTTCATTCTTCAACAATAACTAAATACATTGTACATTCACAGACAAATGAAGTCACCTGCTATTACCGCAACAGTGGAAGGAAAGAACAAAACATTATATTTACAGGTAAATGATCTCTGGTTTCATCAGCTTTTGTGTTCTGCGTTCTTAGTCTGTGCCTTGCATGGTAGCTGTTGGGGTGGTTTTGCAGGTTTTACTGTGGCCCATTTTCCACCGGGGTTGAACCGGTTCCATTCTCTTTTCCTGCCTAATTTTAAACCAAATGAATTGGTTCAGATCCCTAAAACTTGGTTTGGAACTGTAACCAAAAAAGACTACTTTTTAGTTCTTACCCTGAAATTGGGCATGTCACTAGTTACCGGTATTCAGGTTGGAAGATGCAGATGTGATATAAACCATCATAAAAAATAAAGAACGAAACCAGTTCTAGAACCAAAGTTATTTTGGTGGAAAAGGGGCCTGTGTAAGTAAACCTTGCCGAGTCCATGTGGCCCATAAAGCAGGAGCCTATCTCCTGTTTCTGTAACGTGAGGTGGCTTCATGTACAAGTACATCCCCCAGCCATAATGTACAAGTACACACCCTGGACATGTTGCTAGTAATGTGTGCTTTTGTTGACAGAGCGTGGTTTCAATCGAGCAGAGGACGCGACCAAATCTGTCCAAAACGCTGGAGGGTGAGGCAAAGTAGTTTGCATTGCATCACAATCATTTTAACCACTTTATCCATTAATACTATTAAAAACAGTACAAGCTCACTGATATTCGAAAATGTTTGGAAAGTGTTTGACTTTTTTTTTTTTTAACATAAAAATCTTATCTTCACATCCTTTACATGAAAAAAAAATTGAGAACCACTTTTGTTGTGAACCGTTGTTTTTTTCTTTGTTTTTTTTGCAGAGTTGGGGCTGACTGATGGACAGGAGCTGGCTGTAGCCGATGTCACCACGCCGCAGACCATGATCTTCAAACTTTGCTTTACCTCATAGGAGAAGCTGGCCTACTCCACCCACAAATACCGTCACGAATATGGTGCATAATATTTGGAAACCCAAAATGGTTTACTTTACACAGTGTATTCAGACACAGGGTACAGCCCTATTTCATTGCTCGCCTCTGATGTTATGTTCTTGCTCACTCACTCACTGACTGAAGTCCCTATTTTGCACTTGAAAGCCAAAGTGTTCACACCCTGTTGGCTTTCGGCTATTTTGTGCGTTAGCTCTGTGCAAAACAGGAGAGAGTGAATGGTTACTTGAGAAATAATGTTGTTCTCTTCCAGTCCAGATTCATCTGTTATTTATTCTGAGCGTGTATTTTTTGTTGCTGTATTGAACATACCACTACACTGGACTTTGTTAATAATGTTATAACTGGAATAAAACAATATATGTTGTTGTTTTTCTTATATGGTTTGCCTCTGTTGTGTTTTTGTAGTGTTTGCATTATAATGACAAGAAACTGTTTTCCAGATGGGGTCTAATTATTTTCAAATGGGCCCTACCTGGGCCCTCATCAAACCCTGTACACTCAAGACACTGCCCCCGCTATATCTCCATATATGGAGCTGACTTGTTCTGACATTCCATATGTTGATCTGACCTCATCAAACCCTGTACACTCAAGACATGCTCCATATATGGCCAGTACAGAATTAATTCCATATGTTGATCTGACCCCCCATGCCAAAGCGCCAGCGCTCGCCCAGCAGTCTGCTGTCACCCAGGTGGATATGCTGATCTAACCCCCCATGCCAAAGTACCAGTGCTCGCCCAGCAGTCTGCTGTCAGCCAGGCGGATGCGTGCACGCGACCTCGCCCTTTAGGGCGTGAAGGGCGAGGTTGCTTCTCGCCCTCAGGCGTCTTACTGGTGTACTATAGGTTCTCAAAGTGGGGCCTGGGAACCCCCAGGGGTCCTTGGTTGGGTTGGATACCAATAATAAAATTTGGCATGGCAATGTACAAGCTTGCAGCACTTGTAAGCCTACAATCTATTTTATATATGTATATGTATATGTATATGTATATGTATATGTATATGTATATATATACATATTCATATATATATATAATTTTGAGTGATTTTTGTTCACTGGTGTCTGATGACACTAGGACCGGAGCTTTAAACGCTACATCATGACGTCACGGTGCTACGTGGAACGGAAGTAGCATGTAGCTAACACGGCCGCTGTGCTACAACAAGACAAGTTGAGACCGAGCGACCAAAACAAACGACGATGGCCAAGCGAAAAAGCCGACAGAAACTCCGAATTATGGAAATAGCCACGCTTTGATCGAAGCGGCGACCTTAGACAGGGGACTGGGAATGCCAAGCTGTCGTTCTACCTGAGTGACTTGCAGTTAGTTGGAGATTCTGACCCTGCCAAACAGATATTTAGCTACTACTACTGTGGTGTTGACTCTTGTCTTTCAGTGTTGTCTGAAGCTGTGCTAACTACTAGTTAGCTGTGACAGCAGCTTGCAGTGCACACAAACTGGAAACTGAATGTACGATGGTAGAATGGGTTTGTTAATTTACTCTCATTGACAAACGTTGGACGTGTTGTTTAGCTAGAGAACTAACTGTCCAAATATGAGCTGGTTCAATGCGTCCCACCTGTCCACTTTCGCCAAACAAGCTTTGACAACGGCTCAGAAGTCCATCGACAGAGTACTGGACATCCAGGAAGCGGACCAATGGAATGACACTGTTGTCATGCCCTACGATGGTAAGTCAAAGTGGCTTTCTTAGTACCAAGCATTTTGAAATGTTGGCTAGGTGTTAGTGTTATTGTGTAACGGCTAACACCGGGCTAGCCCGTCTCCGGACCCCCCGGGTTGAGCTCCTTTGGACCCCTACCCCGTAGGGTCCGGTATCATCGGCTTCAAGCGACATGGGATGCAATCTGACTTACCCTGATTTACCCCTGTGCTGCGGTGTGGGTGTCACGCTGACATATTCCAAAAGAAGCATATGAAAGCTATAGGAGACGAACCCTCTGACCCCCCCCCCCGCGAACGGCTCAGAAGCCGTTAAGTATTTTTAATGTTTGTACGACCGTTTTGGCATCTCTCTTCTTCCTTCCTTGACTTCCTTATTGACATCCTATTGTACCGCCTCCATCACTGTGGCTGGCTACCTGCGACAGAGGCAGGAACGCGCAGATAGCCAGTTCCGGCGCTCTGTCGCAGGTAGCCAGCCACAGTGATGGAGGCAGTACAATAGGATGTCAATAAGGAAGTCAAGGAAGGAAGGAAGAGAGCTGCCAAAACGGTCGTACAAACATTAAAAATACTTAACGGCTTCTGAGCCGTTCGCGGGGGGGGTCAGAGGGTTCGTTGTCTCCTATAGCGTTCATATGCTTCTTTTGGAATATGTCAGCGTGACACCCACACCGCAGCACAGGGGTAAGTAAGGGTAAATCAGATTGCATCCCATGTCGCTTGAAGTCGATGATAAGGAACCCTACGTAAAGTCATCAAAATGTCAGAAACTTTAACGTAGGGTTCCGAAAGGAGCTAACACCGGGCTAGAAGGGAGTATCAGGTTTACAATTCACAATTATAATTTAGGCATTTAACAGATACTCTTAATCCAGAGCGACTTTATAATAAAATGCATAGAAATCTACGATCATAGGTAAACAAAGAACCTGTCCTCAGTCTAAACGATATATCAAGAAGAAAAACAAAACAATCTGTACATTGCAGCTATACACACTATACATGAAGATCTCAGGTCTACAATGACCTGCCATCTGTCTACATAACATGGTATCTAAGTTACATTTTAGCCTTTGCATAAGCCTGCAAGGTCGTCAAGGCTACGGCAAGTGCTACTTATCGTTTGTTACTTAATCATCCAGCACTGAAGAAGATCTCCGTCTCATCATCCATTGTTTTACATGATCTTATAATTTCGTTCACCCCTCAATCAGATTTGCCGGTGAAGCTGCCGTTAAGCGGAGGATGGGGGACGACAGAGTGGGACTCTCCGTCAGAGGAGACTCCTGACGTTCCTCCTCCTTCGTCCGAGGCCATCACCACTCCTGTCACCCGCACTGTCGTGGATGATGAGACGGAGATCTTCTTCAGTGCCTTCTTACCTCCTGGTGGCGAGGGTGTCAAGCAAAACGACACCCAGGTTGTGTGTCTGGCTCCCGTTAAGTCCGGCAGACGGCTGCAAGAGGAGGAGGAGGAGAAGAAGAAGAAGAGAAGGAAGAGAAAGAGGAGCAGGGAGACTGTGGTCAACGACGACGCAGAACCTCAAACGCTGGGACCCGTGGATCCCAGTGGAGAGGACCTGTGGGAGGCTGCAGAGAACCAGGTGGATGAGACTAAGTCCACACCAAGCACACCAACCTCATCGCCACATCCAGACACCATTCTCCTCCAGCCTGTGTCTCTGGATTCATCTCTGAGTGATGATGATGGTCTTTGTGAGTTCGACGGCGAAACCACCAATACGAGCAGGGTAGAAGCGGACATTACTGAGGACGCCGTTTTTGTGGACTCGCAAATGGAGCAGGCGCCGCCGACTTCCACGGAACAACAGATTCCGCTGGATGTTACAGAGTCAATCTCTGCACCTCCTGCTGTCACCTCTGAACCCGAGAGCTCCGCCCCGTCCGACCCCTCTGCACCGTCGCTCCCTAAGGAGGTCCTCCTGGAGCCTAAAGAGTCGAAGACGGAGGACCGGCAGAGTGACACCCCCTCCCCTCCGGTCAGCGCCTTCTCCTCGGGCACCTCCACCACCAGCGACATCGAGGTGCTGGACCACGAAAGCGTTCTGAGCGAGAGCTCGGCCAGCTCCAGGCAGGAGTCGGGGGACAGCAAGGGCAGCCTTCACCTGATGCAGGGCTCCTTTCAGCTTCTCTCTGCCTCCACCTGTGGCGATTTCCCCCGCCAGGAGGACTACCCCAAGCTCACGGAGAGCTGTGGCTCCTCCTCAGATGCTTTCGAGCGCATTGACTCATTCAGCGTGCAGTCGCTGGACAGCCGGAGTGTCAGCGAGGTCAACTCGGACGACGACATCCCCGGGAGTCGGACGCTTGCGTCCGTCACCACCAGCTCCACCCCCACGGAGGAGGCGTCATCAGCTGAGGTTCAGAATGAGGAGGAGGAGATGGAGGAGGAGGCAGCAGTGAGGGAGAAGGAGGAGGAAGAGGACGAGGCACTCAACGAAACGATGAGGGACCAATCGGTGGATGAGATGGAGGAGAGTGGGCGCAGCGCCACTCCCGTTAACAGTGAGCAGCTGGAAGAGCTGATGGAGCAAGAAGCAGAGGTCAACGTCACACTGCCCGGTGCTGCCCCTGATGATGACGGGGACCTCACACAGCCAATCACAGAAGAGATGAAAAGTGTGTCCACATGCCAGATTCTGGAGCTGCAAAAGGTAACGAGGGGTGTATTGTATTGTATCCCCATGTAGCTGCTGGTAGTATCTAGCCTGGATTATCATGTGTCTTCTGCTGACCGGTCTGGCTCCAATCACTGGGTGGGCGTTTTACAGAAACCAAAACGTGGAAGAGCCAATTAATGTCTGTCAAACACAGGGCCATGAGCGCAGACTCTTATTTATAGCTCTACTCTTCCCCTGGTTGCTCACCCAGCGATTGAGGCTAGTCTGCAGAAGATGCATGATGATGTGAATTCACGCGGCCTGGATGGTTTACCAGGCTAGATGGTATCAATCAAAACACTTGAATTGTAGCATTTCAGTGAAAATAAATATATTGACAGAAATATTGGACTCTTGTGTAGGTGATTGATGAGCTGTCGAGTCGTCTTGAAAAGAGGGAGTCACAGCTGCTTACAGTCAGCAAAGATAAAGCCAAACTGGAAGAAGATTGTGACAACCTCAAAGAGTGAGTTAGAAACATACACACACACACACACACACACACACACACACACACACACACACACACACACACACACACACACACACACACACACACACACACACCTGCTTCTGAATGGTAGGGTAAACAGGTAGGGTAACATTCTATTAGTTAGCCATCATTTGTGTTTGAGTCTACCGCCGTATCCAAATATTTGGTTTAGTCTCCGGGCTCAAGACATAAAACAGGATTTTGTCTTATCTGATCCAAATGATATACTGTACGTACGATTTTTTTTTCCAATAATTTTCTTATCTACATTTTTCCATTATTTGAGTATTGATAAACGAGATTGTATTCTAAGAATTATTTTCAGAATAAATATTTAAAGTGTGACGAAATTAATCTCTTATCACTAAAAGTAATTGCTGACTGAAAGTATTTGTACAGGTTTTTGATTGATCGATTGATTGATTGACCTTTATTGAACAACATTGTACAACAGCAACATACAGATGCATACATGAGTCAGAAATGCGTGAGCAGTGGTTCCCAAACCTTTTAGCTTTTTAGCAGATGTGTCCCTGGGACCCAAACTAATGAAAATAGCTCATCTATAAGTTCACAACATGTCGGGATGCGACGTGTTGTGAGCTTGTAGATCTGCTATTATATTTTCCCCCCTCTAATTAATGGATTTTAACTTTTTATAATTTTATCGCATTTATTTGAAAATCTTTTGAAATAACAATAATTAAAAACAAAGTTGGAAACAATAAATAATTTAGTATTTACTGGCGAGTCACGACCCATCAAAATTCGTCTGCGAGCCAAATACCCTTGGCCGATAACCAATATCGATATGCTACCGATAACATCGCTAGTCCTGACCAGCCACTGTTTTGGAAACGGTGTCCGGCCTGAAGCCATCAGTTTGAGTGGTTGGACTAATGAGTGTGTGTGTGTGTGTGTGTGATCTCTCCAGTGAAGTGCTCAGCCTGAAGGAGGAGAGCTCCACCGTCCAGTCCCTGAAAGAGGAGTTCACCCAGCGCATCGCCGAAGCAGAGAGGAAGGCTCAGCTGGCCTGCAAGGAGAGGGACATTGCTAAGAAGGTATGGTCCTGCAAGGAGAGGGACATTGCTAAGAAGGTATGGTCCTGCAAGGAGAGGGACATTGCTAAGAAGGTATGGTCCTGCAAGGAGAGGGACATTGCTAAGAAGGTATGGTCCTGCAAGGAGAGGGACATTGCTAAGAAGGTATGGTCCTGCAAGGAGAGGGACATTGCTAAGAAGGTATGGTCTTGCGAGGAGAGGGACATTGCTAAGAAGGTATGGTCTTGCGAGGAGAGGGACATTGCTAAGAAGGTATGGTCTTGCGAGGAGAGGGACATTGCTAAGAAGGTATGGTCTTGCGAGGAGAGGGACATTGCTAAGAAGGTATGGTCTTGCGAGGAGAGGGACATTGCTCAGAAAGGTATGGTCTTGCGAGGAGAGGGACATTGCTAAGAAGGTATGGTCTTGCGAGGAGAGGGACATTGCTAAGAAGGTATGGTCTTGCGAGGAGAGGGACATTGCTAAGAAGGTATGGTCTTGCGAGGAGAGGGACATTGCTAAGAAGGTATGGTCTTGCGAGGAGAGGGACATTGCTAAGAAGGTATGGTCTTGCGAGGAGAGGGACATTGCTAAGAAGGTATGGTCTTGCGAGGAGAGGGACATTGCTAAGAAGGTATGGTCTTGCAAGGAGAGGGACATTGCTAAGAAGGTATGGTCTTGCGAGGAGAGGGACATTGCTAAGAAGGTATGGTCTTGCGAGGAGAGGGTCATTGCTAAGAAGGTATGGTCTTGCGAGGAGAGGGTCATTGCTAAGAAGGTATGGTCTTGCGAGCCAGGCTCAATTCCTCCCCCAATTTTCAAATTCTTCCGCTATACAGTCTGGTCGAGAACGGCAGCTCTGAAAATAAGATGAAGAGGATGTGACGTCTCCTCCCCGCTTCCATTTTGTGGTGCAAATTTGTTTTAATATAAATCAAAATAATCTAAGCATATATAGCTTGCTGATTGTGAGAAAGTCGAATTCGAGACATAAAATATAAAGATATGAGCATGTATATATCTGCTATATTTGAATAGCCAAAGTATAAAATAATGGTTAAAGTGGTTAGTTACATGGATGCTTTCCTGGTTTTAATGACTTGAGGTAATTCACCAACTGCCTTTTGCTCTAAAGGTCTGCTCTTTTTTTTTACGTGGTCTGAGTAACAAAATCTTGAGATTGAGACATAAAACAAGCAGGGTGTCTGTGACCACGCCGTCTTGCTCTTTCTCCTGCACAGGAAATTAAGGGCATGCGAGACGAGCTGTCCACCAGACTGAACTCCAACGAGATGATGGAGATCATCGGAGAGAAAGAGGAGCAGATCCGAGGCCTGCTGGAGGAAGGTGAGGCTCATTCTACTGCAAGTATGCTTGCAATAATTGACCAGCTAGGTGTCCTTGTGGTTAAGTGTCCGCCCTGAGACTGGGAGGTTGGGGTTCGATCCCCGGCCGGGTCATACCAAAGACTCTGACAAATGGGACCCAGTGCCTCCCTGCTTGGCACTCGGCATCAAGGGTTGGATTGGGGGTAAGTCCCTGCGAGATACTAGTGGCATGTCCAGGGGGTGTATTTGTATGTCAAGCTGCCTCACGCTACATAAAAGGGAGATAGGCTCCTGCCCTAAAGGCCTCATGGCTCGGCAAGGCTTACTACTACCTCTACTATGCTTGCAATTCCTTGTTTACGCCAACATACTCTCATCATGTCACAGTGTTGTGTTCTTGCCGTGTCAAACTTTGATTTGGGACTTGGGACACACCTAGAGGTAGTGGGAAGTACTGACACCTTGGGCCCTATCTTTTTGGAAAACCTTTTAAAATGGTACGAATAGTCGATCTACAACGACATGTTGTAATTGTAGACGGCTATACGAGTTTAGGGATAAGGGGTAAGGCTGCGCACAAGATTGTTTTAACATCCTCCGACCAGCATTCAGTGACAGTATAGATAATGATATCAGCAGCACGTACAGAGTTATGGGCCTTGTTGTTAATCACTCTGGAAATGAGGCAAATCAATGAGCCGCATGATGTTTGGTTTGGTGCTGTGGTAGCCTCAAATGTTTGAGTTGTGAGTTGAGATGTCAATGTTTGCAAATGCCCTGCAATGTCAACTTGTGCAGTTTTGCATTTTATCATTACAGCTGTCTGTTCTGCAAACTGTCAAATTCTTAACTTGTATTTTGTCACATCATCTTTTGCTGAGTCAGTGAACAAGGCAGTGAATCACAGAAGTAGCATTTAATGAGCACCCTGATGTCATGAAAAAACTAACAAAAAAACAACATACCTCGGTTGAACAGTGCATGCTTGTCTGCGTAATGCAGCCAGCTGCTGGCAACTTTTGATGGATTTGGAGAACCTTGAGCTTTCTTAATTTATTGGAAATCGAGAATATTAAATATGTATGCATTATACAAAAATGAATACAATTTGATACTGGTCCATTCAGTGTTTCATTGTATAGTGTAGCTATGGGGAATCTCAATATTTTCCCTTTTTGTGTTGCCCTACTTGATCATACTACATCACAGAAAAGTATCAAACAGATTAGCGATTCAAATATGGAGATAAGAGGTTTCTGCCCATCAGCTTGCTGGTCTGTTATTTTTAGCTTAAAAAAATGTAATCCTGAAAAGTAACACTTTTTTACATAATGCGGTCTCCACCCAACAGACAATATTACGTACTCATTATTTTATACAGAGAAATAGACATTTTCAGAGTTGAAATCTGTGTTAGTGTCTGCAGTAGCTGTCAACTTTTTAAGTCCAAATTGTACTTGCCACCTCCACTGAGCCCCAGCATATGACATCGCCAGGTCACGTCCGGGCCGCGGGGGCTTGCACACGCATCCCAGATGTTATCACCGTGTGTACTTTATGGGTGGCCATAAAGTACATGCCGTTTGTTTGAGTAGAGATTGAGATGAGATCCGTCACTACCTGCTGTACTATCATCACAATAATTTTAACCACTTGAACCATATTTTACTTCTCCTCAAAATGAGGTTTACATCTGCTATTTTTGAAATTCCTTGCAAATCTTTGCTTCTGGAGGTCCCTGGCACAGAAAGATTTTGAGATAGGGTCCGCAGCCAAATGTATATGATTTTGGGGGTCCTTGATATAAGGACTTTGCAAATATTTGAAATTTAAGTGATGTTCATTCACCGTTTTGTTAAACGGAACACAAGCATAACCGGAATAAAAAGGACATCTTGCTTTGCTGAAGGAACTCATAATCTGAGATCCCATTCCTCAGACTATTACAGGAATGCATAGAAATAATTGATGTAAGATATAGTGAAACTATGGCAGTTTCTTCTGATAATGCTGTCCTGTATTTCTTGTCCATTGTTATGTTAACCCATTTTGACCTGAGATCAGATTCTAAAAATGTCAGTTTTCTGAAAAAGCTATGTTTCTATGTCAGTGGTTCTTCAGTGGTTTTTTCAAAAATAGCAGACCTACAAGCTCGTAGCGTGCCACTCGGTGGCGCGCTATGAGCTTGTAGATCTGCTATTTTTCATAACATAACGCCAACACCAAAAGGGGTTCCCGCCCAAAATGGTTAGCATGGCTCATACAAAGAAGACACAAATATCTTTTGAAGACCCTGATTGGATTTTAAAGCATAAATGTTTATTATTGAATACTTATCAGTTGGAGACTACTTACATTATTAATGGAAACGCCTGCCTGTACTCAAACTCATCTTCTCTGAGCACACCTTTTTTTTGGTACTTTTTTTCAACACACAACACAAGTCGTCACATTCCTTACTAGAACCCTAGATCCAGGCCTTAAACACAGACACTGCACGTGATTGTAAGCTGACATTTAACCTAGAAATAGAGACGTGGGCCAGTCCTTGTTCCTGGTCTATCCACAATAGTCTGACTGACAAGCAAAATATGATCTCACTATTGAATAAACACACTTAACATACAGAGAAGGCTTTGAAAATCATATTTGGCTATTATTACAAGGATAACATGAAATCGTCTCCGTCTTACTTTTCAGGATTCAAATTCAAAAATAACAAACGTAGCAGATCGACAAGCTTGCGGATGAGCTATTTTTGATGCTTTTGTGTGACCCTGTAGTAGTGTAGTATGATGACATCGTATGGCATCGATCTACAAGAAAACACAAAACGTTAGAATATGGAGAGGTTTCTGCCCAACTGCAAAAAAGTAATATTGTTACAACGCTGTCTTGCCATGGCACAAGTCCTTCAGTTGTCTGGACGAACTTTAGGTTATTAGATTCTCTTCTTTTGAACATGTGCACGTCGGCGCCGGCGGAGACAACATTTTGCATAATCGCAACAATCATGTCGCGCCCGCCGCCCACTGGCTCTCGTGCCTATGCGGGCGCTTCAAGTACAACGGGGCCTTCATTCTTCAGTGTCTGAGATCCATGTACGTGTTGCAGGTGAGAAGCTGTCTAAGCAGCAGCTGCAGCACTCCAACATCATCAAGAAGCTGCGTGTGAAGGAGAAGGACTGCGACGGCAGGATCATCAAACAGAGCAAGAAGCTCAAGGAACAGGAGGAGGAGCTCAAACATCTGCAGCAGGTCGGTGATGTTTGACCCACTTCAGCCCCTATGTACTGTACTGTGTCGTATGACAAATAGACGATCTACAAGGTCACAACGCGTCGTGCTGCTATTTGCTATTTTTGAGCGGTGGGCACACCGTCTCCATCATGTATCTTTGTGTGTCCCTATGTCTCTGTTTAGTGTACCAACAGGTGAGAAATTGGCGCTGTTGAGCTTCACACTGTGCACAGGTGCATGATGGGAAGCTGAGTTTTTTGTGTAACACCAGTCTTTTTCAGCACAAGTATCTGTCTTTACAGGAGTTCAGTACAGTATAACAATTTTAGTATAGTTCCACCGCTCACTTCACACAGGTCACAGGTGTGATTTTTATTTTTATTTGTTTTTGCATTTTAGAAAATGTTGGTTGTGCGAGTTGTGGTTTTCTTTCAATTCATTTGCAGATTTCTTATCAAAATGTACTTGGTTCCTCATCCTAGTTACTCATCACACAAACAGTTGATCACACAATCAGCCAGTGAGCACAACATAGGTATAAAACTTGCATTAAGTAGGCTTAGTATGTACAGATAACATATGCACTAAAGTGTTTCTGCATGTGCGTGTGTGCGTGCGCACGTTTGTGTTTGTGTATAGGTGCTGGACGGGAAGGAGGAGGTGGAAAAGCAACACAGGGAGAACATCAAGAAGCTGAACGGTGTGGTGGAGCGTCAGGAGAAGGAGCTCAGCAGGCTGCAGAGTGACGCTGAGGATCTGCAGGAGAACAACAGGAGCCTCCAGTCTGCTCTGGACAGCTCTTACAAGTACTAGAGCTCATTAACACTCCATTACACCACGGCGTCACTTGCTGACGAGAACAGATCTCCAAGCTAGCAGTAACCTATTCAGATCTTCAATTGCCACGTGTTGCTTGTTTGAATATCTGTTCTTATCGGCAAGTGACACCGCCATGCGATGGAGTATAAATAACAAATGTTTTCATAAGCAAATAGCAAAGAGATTTTATCATTATTTGATGAATGCTCATTAGAAGTTAACTGAACTCAAACCGACATCTTGAAATTGCTTTATGTTTACCCAGCAGTCACAAACACAACTTTCCATCTTCATGGAACAAAGATGAGCGTTCCATTTTTCGTGAAGTTGTAAATGGCACATTTTAGAGCTGTACTTAATAGTAGACCTCTGAATAGTTAAAACTGTGAGATAGTTAAACTGTGAGGCCTTATGGAAGAGTTTGGACAATAAAGTCCTTAAGAGAACAAAGTACCAGGATGAGTTCAGATGGCCTGCAGGCGACACCGGCTACTCTTACTGTACATGCAGGGAGGCTTATCATCAATCCCAATGAACTCTGTCAGATTGAAGATCTGATTATAATGTGCTCCGAAAGTGGCACCTGTTCAGTGTATCACATTGCATTATGCGCACAATGCATCCTAACATAAAGAAACACGTGCACGCGAGGAGCTGCAATTAGTGTCGAGTTTCCAGAACAATGAAAGACCCCTGTCAACAACTCTAACGTGGTCCCTGGGTAAACAAAGAAGTACAGTATAGCCGCTATGGTAGTCAGGTGACATTGGTTTTCAATAGCTGTGTATGGTTTTAACACTTCCTAATCCATTAAGACCTGAGGCCCATTCTACAAATGCCAGTTTTAGAAAAAACTGTAAACCTATGTTGCTGTGTAGTGGTGCTCAAAACCTTTTCATGTCAAGAACCCCCCCCCCCCCCCCCCCCCCTCAAAATATTTTGTTCCAGGGACCCCCAGAAGCAAATCTTTTTGAGTTAAAAATGTTCACTTTAAAAATTCACGAAGTCACGATGTTCTACACATTCTCTGTCCCCCAGGGAGCTGGCAGAGCTCCACAAGGCCAACGTCAGCAGGGCCAGTGAAGCCCAGGAGAAATCTCTCAGCAGGGAGACCCAGGCCAAGGAGCTGCTGAGCGTGGCCCTGGAGAAAGCCCAGGAGGAGGCCCGTCTGCAGCAGGAGGCTCTGGCTAACCAGGTAACAGTCAGTGGCTCATTCTCTGCAATCCAGTGTTCCGTACATTACTTACTACTACTACTAAAGCGCTTTGGATAAAAGCGCTATATACCGGTAAATTTACCATTTATGTGTACATCCTGGATTAAAGTTATATTATGTCAAAATCAAATCGCTTGCACCCCAGCGTCCATACTGTGGGGGGGAACATTCGGCAAAAATAGTGTCGAAACATAGATCTGCTCTTTTTGGTGGAGAGATTTGGTGTAGACAGAAAAATGCGGTCCAAGCACAGAGCCACGGGTCCAGTCAGTGCATGAAGGACACTTTTACGATAAATTAAAATCTCTGCGTTATGATTATTGTGATAGTTATTTATTTTTTATTTTTTTAACCGCCATAAACTATAACTATTATGGTCTCTCCAACTCCCCCGACTAGGTGGCTGACCTGAGGCTGGCCCTGCAGCGGGCGGAGGGCCAGCAGGGCAGGAAGGAGGATTACCTGAGAGACGAGATCGGTGAGCTGCAACAGGTAAGGCAGAGAGCCACTACACACTATCTGGTACCACCCAAACCTACAGCAAACATTCTGCTACTCTGCTAAGCACATATAAAATGCCATGACACCATCCATTTAGGACCTGAGGCAGGAATCGGATTCTACAAATGCCAAATGTAAATCCCAACAGTTTTCTGAAAAACACATGTTGCTGTTAACTTGACTCCAACAAGTTCACAATACAGCCTCCATTCTGGGATTGGTGCTCGGATTTCTTTTTTTAGAGACATTTATAACCAAAACCTAAATGGTTTGTCGTGCCCTCAACAGCGACTGCAGGAGGCGGAAACCAGGAACCAGGAGTTGAGTCAAAGCGTTACCTCTGCAACGCGACCTCTTCTCCGGCAGATTGAGAACCTGCAGGCCTCGCTGGGAGGCCAGACGGCATCCTGGGAGAAGCTGGAGAATTGCATCTCTGATAGGCTAGGTGAGAGCAAGAGTCTCAGTGGAGCGAGTGTGTATCTCAAGCATGTAAGGACCCCAAGTTGCTATGTATTTGGCCACAGTTCCCCATCTGAAAATATTTTGTGGGGACAACAGATCAACCCATAAAAGATGATTTTATAAAAATTGGGTTAGGGTTAGTCGTCTACACATCACATTTGGGCTATTTTGGAATATATTTGGGTTAATGGTGGTTTAACTGATTTTAATGCAACACCCTCAAGGACCACAGACCCCACACCTTTTTCAGGTCTGCATGTATAAATATGTTACCCTAATCCAGCGGTTCCCAAACCTTTTTGGCCATGCACCCCCTGTTAGTGCCCGACCTAGCTGACGCAAATATAAATTGAATAAGCTCTAAAGAGACATATATTTCCTATTTATCCACATAATATTTTAATATATTTAAAATAAAACTGTAGCACACCATTAGCCTTTTCATGTTGCGCAGCCCCTAGAAGGCGCTTGCGCACCACAAGGGGTGCACACACCACAGTTTGGGAACCACTGCCATTGATTCTTTGGCTAAATTAGCTATTTGAAAAAAGCAATTTGATGCCTTGTGAGCTTCTAGAAAAACAATCTTACTTTCTTTTTATTGTGGGATATTTTTGAAATACTTTTAACGACACAAAATCTTGCACGGTTGGATTGCTGACATTAATTTTGGGGTCCTTGACATGGAAATGTTTGAGTGTAAAACATGGTTCCCTGTGTGCATCACCCCTCGTCAGCGGAAGCCCAGGCCCAGCTGGCTGTGGCCGTGGAGAAGGAACGATCCGCCACCGACGAGCTGCTCGCCGTCAATGCCCAGCTGGCCTCTCTGGACTCCCAGAACTCCCTGCTGCGTCAGGAGAAGGGCCGCGTCCTGGTACAGCTGGACGCCGAGAAGCAGAAGAGGGAGAAACTGGAGGACGAGGGCAGCAGGTAACAATGTGCAGTCGGAATCGGCTTAATTGTCACATCACAGGTTTTTACAGGTGTAAAGAAGTGGGAGAAATAATTTACCCTGCACGCTCTTATCATTTTGTAGTATTCTGTGAGAAGAGAGAGGGTAGAGTGAGAAGAAAGAGAATGAAACGTGGGATAGAAACGTGTTAAATAAACAAATGTATACATACTAGAGCGGTGCCTGTGGGGCCTCTACAGTGGTACCCGTTGGGCACTAGGGCTGTCAGTTTACCTCTATAATCCCATTCGAATTTCATTGCTTTATTTTTAATATTCGAAAATTTACATACTAAATTTTATCCCATTATAGCCTACTGAAAAACCCCTCTATACACATATATTTTAAGTTTTGTATGCACGTTCTGTCCACTAGAGGGCCCCCCATCCAAACGTCAAAGCTATTATTTCAACGCGACATGTAATGGTTGGCACAAGGCAAAAAAATAATAACATTTCATTTTGATTGAAGTATTTATTAACAGTTTGCAGAATTACAGTACATTTCTGTCTGATCTCACGCCCAGCTATTCCACTTGATGGAGTGAGGAGCGGTAGCGACGGCACTATGGCTGGAAGGCAAGAAGCGGCCGGGCTGATTCAACAGCGGTAGATTCGTTATTCAATACATTAAACAAGCGGGTAAAATAAAATATAAAATCAAAATATAAAATAGAATTAATAAATGATAAAAGCTACTTTCGAATGGCAAATTTTTAGCATTCGAATATTATACATTTTGGCCTACTTGGAACGTTGCACGTTGGAAATGCATGCCCCACCCAGATATTCTGCGTTAGAGCCTCTACAGCGCTGCCCGTTGGGCACTTGCCTGCTTGGAATGATGCAAGTTGGAAATTAATGCCCCACCCACATTATGTCTGTGTCCCTTTTCCATATGTCCATATATGGACATAGCATGTGACATAACCAGACATCCCAGTTTCAAGCTCCGTGTCTCGAGTTTATCTTGTTCTTTTGCTCATCTGTGTCTGAATTCAAGGGATTTAAAGACATTTGTAGAATCGTCCTTAAGTTGTTAATGGGTTACAGATGTAAGAGCTTTTATAAAAGAATCGTTCCCTGACCGGGAATCGAACCCGGGCCGCGGCGGTGAGAGCGCCGAATCCTAACCACTAGACCACCAGGGAGATGCTGTTCAGTCTTGTTGCAGCTAAACATAACCCATTGTGGAATGTGTGTCTCGTGTGACAGCAGCAGGCGATGGGGCTTCCATTGATATGTATAGCAGGGTAATAACTTCTCACCTCTGTAACTATTAACGACACCGATGTTTCTCATTTAAAACAAAAATGATTGATTGTATTACACCATTGTTGTACCATTGTACCTAAAATGTGGGATGTGTATACTCCTTAGAAATAAGGTAAAAAAAGGGTTGCCTTTTCTTCTTCAGAATTGAATTGCTAGAGGTGATTGTGTAAATGTATATTTGTTTACAATTCCCTGACATTCCCTGGCATTCCTGGCAATGTTAGTGCTGTACAGTAAGAGTGGTCTAAAAGCCTCTAGTCTGAACCAGGCAAACCTCTGTCTTGTAGAGGAAGAGGGGGTGGGGTGGTGCTGAAAGGCCTCACAGGAACGACCCCTCCCCCCACATGGGAAGCTGTAATACAGCGTGGCAGTTGGCTTAGCTTTGTGTGCTGTGTGAGAGGCCCACTGCAGCAGGCGGGCTAGTGGCGCAATGGATAACGCGTCTGACTACGGATCAGAAGATTCTAGGTTCGACTCCTGGCTAGCTCGTAGATTATTTTCTCAGCTCGTGTTTCTGTTTATCAAACATCCACTACATTGCTATCCACTACATTACTATTACTATGTTATTACTATCATGTTATCTGGTTAGAAACTAGAAAGCAAATGAAAGGGCTTACTGTTACCATGTGGTATAAAGGAGGATGGATATAATTCTGCATTGTACTGACTCACGTTTGTTCATTTTATTGCAATTGTGGACATTGCAATATCATTGGAACTGCAACACATAAAGATGGACAAGCAGCAGATTAATATTGTATTTAGTGTTAGTGGTGAAATGCTGAGTTACAACTCATTGACACAGCACAGCAGGCTTTTAATAAATACATTTATTTATAGATATAATATAATAAATTACATCGCTGTTTTTAAACAAAAATAACAATAGCGAAATATATATGTATAAGGAGACTAGAGAAAGGAATGACAGAGAATGAAAGAGAGAAAGAAAGGGGGAACATCACTCCCCCCTAACGACAGCAGTGGTGCATGGCACCACTAGGCCGTGTGCCTCATCCTTTTTCTTTGTCGGAGCACAGCACTGCAGCAGGCGGGCTAGTGGCGCAATGGATAACGCGTCTGACTACGGATCAGAAGATTCTAGGTTCGACTCCTGGCTAGCTCGTAGATTATTTTCTCAATTTATTTTCCCCTTTTGTTTTCAATAGTCGCTGCATGTTATAATATCCGGCTAATCTTACTCTTTGATTGATTGAATAGTTTATTAAACACATGTAAAAACAGCAACAGAGTACACTTATTTCAAAAGGGATAGCACCAGCGGTCTTGTTTCCATTAACATTTAATCATTGTTTAATGATTCTGAAAATGTGATTTTTTTATTTATCTGAAACACGTTTCCTGAAGGTTATTAAGTTGTTTAATTTCCCCCCACACAGTCTCTCAGCTCCTGTCATTTTTTTATTATTGTTTTTTAATCATTGCTGTAATTGTCCTTTTAGGGAACACGTTGAGTTGGAAAACCTGCGCGGGGAACACAGTCGAGCAATTGAAGATGCAAAGAAAGAGAAGGTAGCGTGTGTTCCTTTCCCCTCTGCTCTCTGACACCCTACTTATTTAACATCCCTGTGCAGAACAACTGCTTTATGTCTGCCTCTGTTTGCTCCGCCCACCAGCTGTTGCTGACCAATCAGCTGGAGATGGAGAAGATGAAGGTGGAGCAAGAGAAGAAGAAATGCTACTTGGCACAAGAAGCCCTCAAGGAAAGGGTAATACATGATGTATTAATGTACATCCTCTAGCTACTTACTGCACTGGTGTTGTTTTGAGCTACATGTTTTCTACATAGACCACATCTTATTATCCATGTCTGTCTGTCTGCATCTACAGGCACATAGCACCTATACAAAGGGGAATAGAGCTTATATTAAAAAAGGGTATCAAAAAAGGTCCCGCACACTGTCAGATACTTGCCAAAATGTTGCTCTTATTTGGTCGACGTTTCGGTCGCTTAGACCTTCTTCAGGACAGACAAATTACATTTCCTAGTTTTTACACCATACAGGTATAGATGTTTGTCTACGAGCTATGCCGGCACTGCAAGGTATGAAATATGAGCTTGTTTTCATGCACTCAGGGGTGAGTTTCAGACACACAAAGCAGAACTCAATCTGACAGCGAGGACAGATGATGTTCTTACACCCCGTCTTGTCGTGCTCCACTCTCTGGCCGCAGGTGGGGCAGGCCCGGATGGAGGGACAGGCATCGACTCCCTCCACCTGAGGAAGCCAGGTGGTCTTGCAGTTCTTTAGGATTTCCAGGTCGTGATTTATGCAGCCTGTGTTGCCGCAGCGGTCGGAGCGTGGAGCGCGCCCTTTCCACGGCTTCAGACACTGCCAGCAGAACTGGTAGAATTATTTTGCTGCGCAGACGGTGCACTGTACATTTAGGTTGGTGAGGTCCTCTCTCTCCACATAGGAGTCGCATCCTGGACATGTTTTAAATTCACAGTATTCTGTGGCTGCCAAGCGAGCTAGGACTTCTTCAAAGTGCTCCATCTCCTTGGCAGTCAGCACTGCAAGTTTACGCACCTCTTGATAGGACCACACCTCGTCACACTTCTGCAGAGTGCCATCCTTTAATGCAGGGCACTTGAATTTGTACTGGCCCTGGTCCAGTAAGCTGCGACACCATCCTGTGAGAGACTCTGGTGTAACAGCATGACCGCAGGACATCTCTGCTCTGAGACAAATGTCGCCATCCTCTGGGGGTAGTGGATCCAAAGCATCTGGTCTATTGACAAATTTTAAAGTGGTGTCCCTGGGGTCATAGCCCTTTTCCTGCTGCTGCTGTGTGGACATTTTCAGCTTCCAAAGATTCGCTCACGAACAGGACAGTATTAAAGACTGGACTGGTGGAAGAGATTTGCTGTGGCACTGCGTCCGTGTCACTGCAATTTGTTAGGCTTGCGACCCCTGTTATATAATATCCGACTATGCTTTGTCACGATGACGAAGCCAATCAATGTGGCTTCTACCACATCAATATCATGTCAGCACTAGGTCAGCCCGGGCCAAATATAGGGATGTCATACTAGACCCATTTTCCTCGCCCTGTGTCTGTTATCTGATGTAGCCTAATCCTGATCTCCATCAACTTGAGCCAGTGAACCGAGCTCAAACATTTAAGTCAGTCAATTGAAGGCAGCAAGGCTAATTACTCGAGCCACTGGTCGCAGGTAGGTCCGGTCGCCAACCTTCACTCGAACCAGAAATGGTCCGGATGAGGTTACGTGGCACACTGATTGCATGTTCCACGTAACCTCCAAAGATACCCTTTTTTAACTCTTCTATACTTGTAACAAAATGTTTTTATTTCGACTATTAAATATCTCATTTGAACTAGCGAATGCAAAGTCGTTAAGCCAAGAAGGTGCCTCCTGTTCTGCACACAATTCACTTCAATTGGGCGGCAGTGGCTCATGGGGATCCCGGGCTCCCCTAAAGTTAGTGTCAAAGTGTCCTTGAGCAAGACACTGAACCCTTAATTGCTCCCGACCTTGCATTCCTTGTTTCCTCTGTCATCGGTGTAAGACAGTGGGGTGTATGACAGTGAGGTGTATGACATCTGTGTATGTCTCATTAGGAAACAGTGGTCTGACACCAAGGTGTGTGTTTGGGACGGAGGAAGGAAGACACTGGAGCAACTCGGACAGTTTAAGCCCTTAATTTATTTACATGGTGCAAGTAAAAAAGTTGACAACGTTTCGATCTATCGGTCACATCTTCGTCAGGTCATGGTCGTATTTGTTTGGGACCTCCTTGGACTCCCCATTCCTTTTCCCAAGCTGATTGGATGGTGAAGTCCACTGCGCCACACGAACACTTGTAGACACTAGACTAAGATGAAATAGCTGTCGTTTAGTACTGTAGTTAATGTTGCCGTGTGTGTGGCTGTGCTGTGCTTGTCCATCAGGAGAGGAAGGCCATGGTGCTCTCCATGGGCGAGCCCCCCACCTCCTCCACCACCCCCTCACTGTCACGCTCCAGCTCCATCAGTGGGCCGGACAACGGCGGTCTGCACACCTCTGTGCTATCTCAGGTGAACAGCCGGCTTTCAGTCACTTAACCCCCTTATGGCCATGACGTATTATCCCCTGTAATTGGGAGTTTAATATAACAAAATGTAGCAACTATTAGCTTGTTTGGCTAACGGCCGATGTAATCTACCTAAAACCGGACGAAATCCGCGCGTGCACGGTCGATCACGCACGCGTGTGATCGTGCATGCATCGCTGCGTAAAATGCGATATTTTGGGCTTGATTAGAGCTTAATTTGACTTAGTTATTAAAATAAACAATGATCGCTTAGCATTCCGGACATCTGATAGTGCTGCACCAGTCCAAACTAGTCCCGGATGTTGTGATTGTGCGGAAGTGGCATCGCCAGATTAGCTCTATTAGGTCAAAATCGGCACAATGGTGACGCTACCGCCACCATCAGGACTGAGTGTCCTGATGGTGGTGGTATTTTCTATTGGCATTAAAATGACAAATTAAACATATGAATAGTGCAGGCAGAAGGCACAATCCACTGTTAATTAGGCTGGCAATAAGCCAGTTAATGTGCATATTACAGTATAATAGGAGCAAATACACTGGAACCCGCTTCCAATTAATCAAATCTAAAAACGTAACAGAACTGTGCTCAGCAGAGTGCATACCTCCGCCAACACTAAGCAATTGCATGGATTATCTCAGTCACTACGACTGATTTCAGTCATTTGGATTCCATAGATACAACCTAGCATGTCTTCAGCATGTTGCACACTGAAAATAGCCAATCAACAAGCTCACGACACACCGTAGTGCAGGGTTCCCCAATAGGCGGCCCGCGGGCCATTTGCGGCCCGCGGAGCGCCCCCTTGCGGCCCGCGGAAGATTTTTTTTTTTGGGGGGGGTCCCAGATATAAATGGCATTAAATGGGGGTCAGTAGCCTATGCATGTGAAACTGGGCATCCTTTTCAAATGGGGTCCTGCCCTGAAAATGAATTTTCAGGGCAAGACCTCGACCTCACGCGTGCGGACTCGGCCCCCAGCCTGGTACCCTAGTCAAAATATGGCCCTCGAGGAAAATTAATTGGGGAACCCTGCCGTAGTGCGACATGTTGTGAGTTTGAAGATCTGCTATTTTCGGTTATTAGTTATTTTAAGATGAAAGAGTATTTGAAGTGGTCACATTAGCAATGGAATACATGTTTAGAAGCATCTTCCATAAACATCAATGGTCTCAGAAATGTAATAAAACTAAAAGTGTCAGGCCTTAATCTGTGATTTTTTTCTCCAACTGGTTGGCTGTAATGTAGAACAGCTTGGCAGCAACATTTGAAAAATAAATGATAATACCAATGATAACATCATCATTACATTTTCAGTAATGAGATTTTATGTTTAATTATTTGATATGGACATCACATCATAATCACATTGCCCACTGCACAAATTGTTTCAACTTGTAGATGCATTGCTTACAGTGTGTTAGCACAAGTGCTAATTTTCACCACCTGTCAGTGTCCACAGGAGACTTTTCTAAAAATACAATAACACTTTAGTAAAAAGACGAAGAAGATTTTACTTTTGCTTTATTCCATGCAATTGTCATGATATGCTAGTGAGACTCAACCCTCAGGGCAGCATGATAACAGAGTAATCTAGTAAGAGAGTAATGACACTCCCGTTGACTCTCATTGTAACAATGGAATGCGGAAGTGCTCATTCTATCTCAATGGAATAGTTCCAGCCATAGGAGCAATGTTTGGAACTATCGCCCATAGGCACCCGCTTTGCGGCGAGATCAAAGCGTGTCACCACTCTCTTACTAGATTACTCTGCGTGATAAGACGTGCTCCTCCAAGCTCCATTAAAATCTGGCCATTTCTTCCATTCTTCAGTTATTTTGCTAAACTAACAAATGGAACAGTGTGAAAACATAACCCCGGTCGAACCTAGCAGAGGTAATACAACGGACCAGCATTTGCATAATAATCCTTTTGAAGTTGACGTTGTTTGTGCGATTTTGTGCTGTTTAGGACGACCCTCTGGACCACTCGCTGGCCTCTATGTCCATGTCCATGAGTGGCACCAACCTGTACGAAGCTGCCAGGCTGTCTGGAGGCTCCAGCATCCTAGAGAACCTGCAGTCTCAGCTCAAAGGGAGAGAAGGAGAGATAGCACAGCTCCAGGTAGCAGTTCACTCCACAGACCGGATACTAAACTCTTCACAAACAAACCCTAGTCTAGCTATTCATTTTGTTGCCCGTTTGGCTTTACAAATGTTAAGATTTGACCTTGTGGTCAATTATCCCTGATAATTATACTTGGTTGTGCACCAAAAAGAGTTCTATAAACTCACAATGGGATGCACTGCGATGCGTTATGAACTTGTAGATTGGCTATTTTCAGTGTGTGATATCGGCACACAACTAGTATAAATCACCCTTACTATATCATGCTACCAAATGTCATTCCTTAGTAATTCTGGTTTTAATGAATGTAAGTTTTAATTAATTTTTGTATTTGTTTCATTTTAATACCACGAAAAATGCTACAAAGTTGTTGAACTCATCTTCATTCTTATTACAACACCATTATAACGTCTTTGCATTCAAGGTTCTGTAGAGCTGTGAGCATATACCTTAAAGTGCTACTGCTATGCCCTTAATGTCATGTTTACTAGCTGGAGATCTCCAGTCTGGAGAGGAGTCGCTCGGTCATGGCTGAGGAGATGGTCCGACTCACCAATGAGAACGATGAGATGGAGGATAAGGTTAACGACATCCCTGGACTGAAGGTTCTACTCCAAGTAAGAGCAGTTGGCTACTAGTAGCTGTTCTTTTCGGTGACAACTGTTGTACTGAAGAAATGTTCTGTGCAGCACTTTGGTACAAAGAAAGTTGTTTTTAATTGGGCGCTATAAATACATTTGATTTGAAGTGCACCGTGTCATGCCATCTAACATAATATACAGGTTCTGGATTATATGCTACGGCTCTGTTTCACATAAGGTTTTCAGAACCTAGTTTGGGCCCTGCTCAGGCGGTAGTACTAAGCCTGAGTAACTTCTGATAACGCAGAACTTATGGTACTTTCAAGCATTTTCTAAAATAGCCATGCTATTTTCTCCAGCACTTGTGTAAGTAAAAAGACTACATTTTTGCAACCAAAGAGCCTCATTGTTCACCTGTCAATGTGCGAGCTTAGCTTTGGAATTCATATGCTCATCTAGTGTAGTACATCAGAACTCATAAACATCAGGTATCTACATTTAGAATTTGTGTGTGTGTACACCCACCAAATTCCACCTACCAGCTCACTGTCTGCAAATGTATTGTGGGTGTGTGTGATTAATTTGTTGTGGGTTGTGTATTATTTGTTTCAGGATCTGGAGCAGAGGCACAATACCATCCTTCAGATGTATGGAGAGAAGGCTGAGGAGGCAGAGGAACTGAGGCTGGACCTGGAAGATGTCAAGAACATGTACAAACTCCAGATTGATGAACTGCTCAAGACCCAGAAATAGACTGGCTTAACCTTAGGCTGATTCTACGTTGTTGCTACAGTATATCAGTGGTTCGCAAACTATTTTATGTCAAGATGGTAATGTATTTGGCCGCGAACCGCCATCGGCAAATATTTTGTTCCAGGGACCTCCAGAAGAAAAGATTTGGGTTAAACTTTAAAAATGTGTATATATACTGTAGACTTCCACACATTTTCACGAATTTTCAAAAATGGCAGATCTACAAGCTCATAGCGTGACACGAAGGCACTATGAGCTTTTATATCTGCTATTTTTGAATAGCCAAAGTATAAAATGTCACAGATGCTTTCCTGGTTTTAATGGGTTAAAAACTGACACGCTCCCGAAACATACAATCTGCATTTTATGCAGATTCACTGTAAAAGATGAGATTTTATTTACCTCCTACAACTTCCAACGATGTCTGTAAAGTTGATCTGTCTTGAGTAGCTACCTGATTTTTAGCTTTGTTTAGTTTTTTATTGTTTTCTTTTAATTATCCAATAATATTATTTATGTGGGAATAGTGGTAATTTTGGTAATAGCATAATATATATTACAGATTACAAAGCAGTTATGAAGGATAATCACAACTCTGTCAACACCTGTCAACTCCTTGGAACTTCATACGATGTTACAAATGCTTTTTCATGATCAGATTCACAGTGCTGTATAGAGTCTTCTGACTATCATAAATGAACAGGATTTAGTTTGCACTAAAGGGGTTTCATTTTCAGTTGAATAGATTGAAATATAATTGGAATATGGTTCAAGGTGTATAACAATTATTGTACAGTTATAATTTGTTCAGCTCCTTAACAAAAACAGAGGAAAAAAATATCTTTAGCATATTAAGCTATGCTATCTATGTATAAATATGTAAATTAATAAACATTTATCTGGGTGCTGAAGTATAACCTTTTCTGTTCATGTCATTTTAATTCAATATTCTGGTTGGGGCGGGCAAGTATTTGTGTTCAAAGAAGAAGAAACTCTTTAAAAATAGAGAAATGGAAGCGCTGCAGGAATCAGTTAGTAGTGGCTCTTAGATGGGTGCTCTTTGGTGATACAGGTAGGTCCATAGACAAAAAGGGTATATTTCCTTCAAGTTGTACTGTTTAATTTCCAAAGGTGTAAATTGCAGACTTGCAGACTTTGGTGAAAAAAGATCTATATCATTTATTGATGAGCAAGAAGAAACTTTGTCTCAAATTAGGACTTCTATCTTCACTAGACATGAGTTTGATTGATTTCACATCAAGTTAGACATAGTCAGATATAAAACACAAACAACACAAAACCGTATTACAGTAAACGAGTAATTACATTTTATTAAAAACAATTACATAGATGAGCTAGGGAGATTTAAGAGCAGGTTATTAAATTGTCCATACTGGGGATATTGGGGCTTTTTTCTTGTTTTAGCTCGAGCAGAAAGCAGTTCCCATCAATAGCCTTAAAAATATATTGGTCAACACCGCCACCTCGTGACTAATGTAATAAACTGCATACTGGCGTAAGGTTTCCGGTGTTATGGCGACCAGCAGCAGCTACGACGCTGTTTCAGTGAAGACAATGAGAAGCGGCTACTTCAGGTATATAACTTCAATTTACATTTTTTCTGCAACAAACGTGCTATTAAACTTTTGTTATGTATGCATTCTCGGGTGAATATTGAGACGAGGGTGAAATGTCTGGGTCAGTCGGAGACGGGCTGCAGTTAATTGAACGATGCCACCGAGCTAAATAAAATACACTGTGATATTGATGGTGTAATATGATAATAAAACGAATTACAGCCATGGTTGTTCGTCCTGTTTAAATGCAGGTCTCGCTGTGTGACCCCGGGGCAAAATGCGGTGAGATATATTATATTTTAACGTTTAATTGACCTTCATCGCGTAAAAGTTTCGAGTCGAACTCGTGCGCATGCAGCAGCAGCTGCAACGTGCACAGCAATTAAGAGTTCAACTGTTTAATTGTCTGACTCTCCCATCACTTCAAAGCGAACGTTTTCTGCCGTGTTGTTTCATTCCACACTTCAGCAAACACAAGTTTGTGATACATTTAAGTCAGAGGAGTGGAACTGTAAGTCTGTCTACAACATTCTCCCAATGCTGTGGAACTCAAAGCCCACATGTATTCAGCAGCAGCTGCAGCGCAATTGGCTGCTCCCATGGGTAAATATGCTCAATCGCCACGACTGATTTCAGTAATTTTCTACTAGATGTAAGAGTATTAGCACGTGTCCACCAACTCATATAATAAGGTACTTAAAGTTTCAATCTGCAATTTTCATCATCTGGTTGGCTGCTGTAGGCCTATGTAGAACACTATTCGAACACATTTAGGATGATAATAGCCTACCTAAGCATCCTAATTTTACATCAGTGGTTCTCAAACTTGAATTCAAGGACGCCCAGAGCTACAGAGTGACCCCCTCAAGGAACCCTGGCCTGCAGGGTCCCACTTTGAGAACCACTGCTCTTCATAATATTATTAGTGCTAATTGTGTAAGGAAACAGGGCCAGTGTGGGGGAGTCTTTCACACAAAAAGGTTGAAATCGTGAGATTTGTTTTCTGCTTTCATCCCTGTGCTCCAGGGAATAGATTGGAGTCAGGCAGGGACCTGTAATAACCAGCTAGTACGTGTTTCAGTCAACACAACTTTCTGCCCATCACAGATTGGTTCTCTCTAGGTCCGTTGGTTTGTAAAGCAGAAAACGTGGCAAAACATGCCTGGGTGGTTTCCCATGCACTCATGCTGAGTCACATGAAGTAGAGATATACAATGTAGGCATTTAGCAGACGAGTGATTTACAGTAAGCAAGAACAACACATCAGCAATACATCAAATACATAGAAATAGTCATCAAGGATTACATAAGTAAGCTAAGAACCTTCAACTTAACATCCGTCTAACAGTAGAATATCTGTACAATGAAACTATGAGTGTACACTATAGAGTGCTATGTTATTGTCTACATGCTATCTAATTTACATAAGTTTAGCCTATGCATATGTTTGTAAGGTTGTCGAGGCTAGTGCAACTGCTACGGCACATGATGTACCAATACAATCTTTTTCTTCCCGATACCGATTCAAATAACTTGCGTATCTCTGTCGATATTGAGTACCGATCCGATACCGATAATTCATTCCGATAATTTAAAAATGATCTAGGACAGTGGCTCTCGCCTCTAAAAGTGTGGTCCAGGCCGGGACTCTTTGGGTTCCTTGAGGGGGTTCCAGATGGAACCTTACAGGTTCGTATCTCTGAGAGCTGGGGGACCATTGATCTAGGAATAAATAGTAAATTAATCATGTAATAGCAACAGTAAAGTACAGTTCAATACAAGGTCTGCTAAGAGGATTTTAAACCCAAGAAAGCATATTGCCTTGTTTACATTGGGGTCCTTCATACTCAATTCACCAAAGTGCAACATCAAATGAAGCATTCAAAAGACAAAGTAATACAGTGTGGCAGCTGCATGAGTAGCACTCACATTGCAATGTCAGCCTGATTTCTTTCTAGCTAGTTTCTAATATAACAGTTCCCTGGTTAAAATTAATATATCTCTGTGGTATGCATGCATTGATTGATCTTGGCCACATACACACTTTGCCTTGGTCACATCTCTCTACCGACAAACACTTTTTGATGTCTGGTTTCCCCTATCTCAAACAATGTGTCTCTCAAACAATGGTAGGAAAAAGGTCGCTAATATTTCCTGCAACAGGACCTCTCCTATATGGTGCTCAGATCCGCCCGGGGCATTGGTTCCCACACACGCTGACTGACTAGCCTGCACCCACATGCTTGTGAATTGTGGCATTCAGCTCTCAAGTCAACACAAAATTACAGAGCGCAAGACTGACTCCCTCTCTGTTCCTCCTTACACACAGGGTGCTGTGAAGCGAGAGGTGCTGCTGGTTATCTCACATGCTTGTGCGCAGCCCTGACTATGCTGCTGCTGGTAGCACTGGGCATAGTCTGTTCTTCCACTGTGGTTGCCGCCAAGGACACTGAGGAGACTGACCACAAACCACCAGCAGCACCGCTGCTCAACTACAGCAGTCTGTCCCTGCCACCAGAGCATATACCCTGCTTCCTCCGCAACAACAAGAGAGTGGCCAAGCTATGCTGCCAGGACCCACTCTGCCCTTTTAAAGTAAGATATGCACTGTTGAGTCGTGGTCGTCAACCCCCCCCCCCCCCCTCCCCCTTTCCCCCTTTCATGTTTGTCAGTGTAGTGTAATTATCCAGCTTGTTCCTTTGGGGGTTTGCTGTTCATTAGAGCTGGTGTCAATTAAAGGAAAGGAAATAGGCTTGTAGCAGCCATTAAAGTCATTACACGTTTGTCCTGGGAAAACTTGATGCTCCACAGAATAGGAATTGATGAAAAGAAGAAAGGTGGGTGCGGCAATGATGGATGGAGGATCATCTTATGTCGGCTGCTGTACATTTTATGGTTTTAACTTGGAGCACTACAATAAAGTTTAAATCTCTTGGAAGAATAGACAAACATCTGTTTTAACTGGCTCAGACTCAGAACACCATTTGGATGTGGCTTGCCTTGCTGTATCACAGATCATCTGTGAAGCACATAATAGCTTACTAATTAGTAATTACATTTACTTTAATTAGAAATTAAAATTACTAATTAAATTTGTCAATTTAAAAAAATTGACAAATTTCAGTGGTTGTTTATTGGGAAAAGCCCTTAGTTGTTGCTAGATCTAGTATACTTTTGTTGTCTAGTATACTTGGCTCCCCCTCCTTTTCCTTTTTTCCCAAATTGCTTTGCCAAAATATAGTAGGGGGAGCATGCTGTGGAACCAAGGTCAAAGGTTGTGTGAAGTCTGTTAAGTGCTCAGGCCTCGATGGCGCAGTAGGCAGCGCGTCAGTCTCATAATCTGAAGGTCGTGAGTTCGAGCCTCACTCGGGGCAGAGTTTTTACTTATAAATGTATGTCAACATGCTTGGGTAGGAATTTGTTTCAAAGGTCAAAGGTTGTGTTAAAGGACCACTTCACCACTTTTCAACCTATCTTCATATAATAGGTCCTCACTAATAATCATGATAAAATGGCATGATTATTTTCTACTCAGTCTGTGTCTCATAGGAGGGCTGTGGGCAGTTCAGAAACCCGTCCACCAGTGACATCATCGTTAGGCAGATTTTTTTAACAAGATTTTTTTACAAAAATGTTTAGATTTTCATTATCGTGAGAACGATGGCTTCCATTTTTGCATTGCAACTTTTCAGGACTAGAAAGCCCACATAGTTGAAAAGAATTGTGCCATTTTATCATGATTATTAGTGAAGACCTATTATATGAAGATAGGTTGAAAAGTGGTGAAGTGGTCCTTTAAGTCTATTGAGTGCTCAGGCCTCGATGGCGCAGTAGGCAGCGCGTCAGTCTCATAATCTGAAGGTCGTGAGTTCGAGCCTCACTCGGGGCAGAGTTTTTACTTATAAATGTATGTCAACATGCTTTGGTAGGAATTTGTTTCAAAGGTCAAAGGTTGTGTTAAAGGACCACTTCACCACTTTTCAACCTATCTTCATATAATAGGTCCTCACTAATAATCATGATAAAATGGCATGATTTTTTTCTACTCAGTCTGTGTCTCATAGGAGGGCTGTGGGCAGTTCAGAAATCCGTCCACCAGTGACATCATCGTTAGGCAGATTTTTTTAACAAGATATTTTTACAAAAATGTTTAGATTTTCATTATCGCGAGAACGATGGCTTCCATTTTTGCATTGCAACTTTTCAGGACTAGAAAGCCTGCAGTTTCTATTAGCTTGGATTCCCCATCGATGATGTCACTGGAGGATGGTTTCTGAACTGCCCACAGCCCTCCTATGAGACACAGACTGAGTTGAAAAAAATTGTGCCATTTTATCATGATTATTAGTAAAGACCTATTATATGAAGATAGGTTGAAAAGTGGTGAAGTGGTCCTTTAAGTCTATTTAGTGCTCAGGCCTCGATGGCGCAGTAGGCAGCGCGTCAGTCTCATAATCTGAAGGTCGAGAGTTCGAGCCTCACTCGGGGCAGAGTTTTTACTTACAACTTTGAAAGCTGTAGGAAGTGTACTTGTAGTCTCATGTTGTTAAAGTTGTGAATTCAAGCCTCATGGTAAGGCTGCACAATTATGGTTAATATGATAATCATTAGTACGTTGCATAATGATACAATTATTAACTACTATAAAACCTATACTTGTACGTTGTACATCAAATAGAGAAAATATCTGATCTACAAGCTCACAACATTGCGATGCATTGTGAGCTTGAAGATTGCCTATTTCTTTACAAATGTTCTCCTATTTTCTTTTGCTGAATTATTCGCCTGTTATAACCAAGCGCCACAGTTCCGCTCTTCAGAATTAAGTCAATAGGAACTTGACTTGCCTACACATGGTTTTATTACCTTAGTAACTTTTGCATAAAGACTTTATGATTTCAATCGCTAGCTTCAAGTTTTATTCTTTTAAAATTATGGTCCCATTCTTTTTTCTTTTTTTTTGATGATAAAGAAGGGTGTGCTTCCGGCCGGGGTGTGGTTACCTTGTGATTAGTCTCGCGTTGCCAGGCAACTATTCCACAATCTCCGAATGCTATGTCTGGAAATACACCTGAATCTGAGTAGCCTAAAGCCCTAACCTTTGGGCCATTGAATTCCATGCGTTGAATCACTAGGGTCAACGTGGGTCAACGTGCAACAAGACATATCACACTGCAGGGACAACGCTAAAACCGTCTTGACCCTTTCGTGTGGTTAGGGCTTAAGGAAGCTGCCATTTATGTTCATGAAAATATATTTTACTTTTTACTTTCTTTTTATCTCAATTTCTGCTAAGCAGCAAGCTAATATATGCTTAGATGTTTTCGATTTATATTAGGATAAGTTTGCGCGACTGTAAAGACACAACAGAAGTGGGGAGGAGGCTTCACTTCCTCTTTATCGCTTACTCATGATCAGAGCTTCCGTGCTCCAGACTGTACGACGGAAGCATTTGAAAATTGAGAGTCTGGCAATGCGAGACTACATTGTGATTGACCAGACAAGTTTACGGGGGTTCGACTGAGTACCACCCCTCGCTCCACTTCCCATCCAATAGCATTCATTTCCGGGTCTGTAGAAACCAGCGTCACAGTCCCCTTAGGCCAGGGGTCTTCACTTCAACAGAGTGTCCGGGACCCCTAGATGGGTCCTCAGAGTTACTACAGGGGGGGTCTCAAAATCCTTTTGTATTAGTACATTTTATTTTATTTTCATGCATTATTCTGAGGGGAGCATTAGCCGAAAATAGCAGATCTACAAGCTCACAACACGTTGCACTCGCAATGCGACATGTTGTGAGCTTGTAGATCATACTGAGAGTTTTAATTTAAATGTCTGAAAATACACTGATGACAGTGCTGTCTATGAAGCTATCGATGAAATCTATGAAAACGTTTAATCTGTAACGCAATTATATACAATATGTAGTGGGGGTCCCTGCTTCATCTCTCTATGAATCTAACATGGTTAAAATGGACTTTTACAATGGGTTTGTATAGGAAGGGGGCGTGTCTGATACAATGAATATCAGAAATCTAAATACTGAATCAAGCAACTTAAAAAAACTGTCCAGGGTGTTCATGAAAGCCTGAGTAGACGATGAAATGACCCAATTTTGTGTTTAAAGTGAATCTCCCCTTCAATGTTCCTAAACAAAATGTCATTCCCTGAAGAAGACCTTACAGGTCGAAACGTTGGTTTCTGTTAATAAACTTCCAGCATCGTGGCTATGAGTGTGCAGCCTTTTTCTTCTTTTTCATTGTAGCGCCTCATTAATATTGGTGTGCTCCCTTCTCCTGCCTAAACAAAATGAGCCCACAAACTCAATACTGTACGTTTGATGGAAATTGCGTCCCAGATTAGAAGACTTCATAATATTCACCGACTGCTAGATCTAGGCCAGGTTTTCACTGTTTTTCTTTTTTTTTTCATACCGAGCCAGCTCGAAAAACACCATAAATTGTGTCTGATAATATTGTCTCACTGTCTCTCCCTCTCTCACTTTCTGTCCATAACTCTCTGCCACACACACACACACACGCACGCACACGCACACGT